>NC_091180.1:41230393-41300393 GCF_040958095.1 Procambarus clarkii | reverse complement strand
CATTGGAACAATCACTTCAATAGTGCACCATTTGAACCCTCACCCCTAATAGTGCACCATGGGAACCCCTCACTCAAATAGTTCACTATTGGATCCCCTCACTCAAATAGTTCACTATTGGAACCTTCCCCCCAATAGTGCACCATGGGAACCCTCAACCCATAGTGCACCATGGGAACCCCTCACCCCAATAGTGCCCAATGGGAACCTTCACTCCAATAGTGCATCATGTGAGCCCTCACCCAAATAGTCCACAACTGGGACCCTAACCATCATAGTTCACCATGGGAACCCTCACCCAAATAGTGCAACATGGGAACCCTCACCCCTATAGTGCACCATGTCAACCCTTACCCCAATATTGCACAATGGGAACCCTCACCTCAATAGTGCACTATTGGAACCCCTCAACCTAACAGTGCACCCCCGGGAACCTTCTCCCCAATAGTGCACCATGGGAACCCTCACTCCAATAGTGCACCATGGGCACCCTCACGCCAGTAGTGCACCATGGGAACCCTCACCCTTATAATGCACCATGAGAACCTTTACCCCAATATTGCACAATGGGAACCCTCACCTCACTAGTGCACCATTGGAACCCCTCACCCCAATAGTGCATCCCGGGAACCTTCTCCCCAATAGTGCACAGTGGGAACCCTGACACCAATAGTGCACCTTAGGAACCATCACCCAAATAGTGTACCATGGGAACCCTCACCCCAATAGTGCACTATTGAATCCCTCATCCCAATAATGCACCATGGGATCCCTCACCCCAAAAGTGCACAATGGGAACCCTCACCCCAATAGTGCACCATGGGAACCCCTCACCCAAATAGTTCACCATTGGAACCTTCACCCCAATAGTACACCATGGGAACCTTCACCTCAATAGTGCACCATGGGAACCTTCTCCCCAATAGTGCACCGTGGGAACCCACCCACCAATAGTGCACCGTGGGAGCCTTCACCCTAATAGTGCACCGAGGGAACCCTCACCCCCCAATAGTACACCATGGGAACCTTCTCCCCAATAGTTCACCATGGGAACCTTTGCCCTAATAGTGCACCATGGGAACCCTCACCATAATGGTGCATCGTTGGAACTATCACCCCAATTGTGCGCCATTGGAACCCCTGAATTCAATAGTGCACCGTTTGAACTCTCACCCAAATCGTGCACCAAGGGAACCTTCCCCCTTTAGTGCACCATGGGAACCCTCACCCCCAATAGTGCACCATGGGAACCCCTCACCCAAATAGTGCACTTTGGGAACCCTCACCCTAATAGTGCACCGTGGGAACCCTCACCCCAATAGTGCACATTGGACCCCCTCAAACAAATAGTTCGCTATTGGAACCTTCACCTCAATAGTGCACCATGGGGACCATCACCTTAGTAGTGCACCATGGGAACCTTCTTCCCAATAGTCCACCATGGGAACCCTAACAACAATAGTGCACCATGGAAACTCTCACCCCAATAGTGCACAATTGGAACCCTCACCCAAATAGTGCACCATGGGAACCTTCTTCCCAATAGTCCACCATGGGGACCCTAACAACAATAGTGCACCATGGAAACCCTCACCCCAATAGTGCACAATTGGAACCCTCACCCAAATAGTGCACCATGGGAACCCTCACCCCTATAGTGCACCATGGGAACCCTCACCCTTATAGTGCACCATATGAACCTTTACCCCAATATTGCACAATGGGAACCCTCACCTCAATAGCGCACCATTGAAACCCCTCACCCCAATAGTGCACCCCGGAAACCTTCACCTCAATAGTGCACCGTAGGAACCTTCACCCCAATAGTGCATCATTGGAACCCTCACCCCAATAGTGCTCAATTGGAACCCCTCATCCCCATAATTGCACCGTGAGAACCCTCACCGTAATGGTGCACCGTTGGATCTATCACCCCAATTGTGCACCATTGGAACCCTCACTCCAAAAGTGCACCATTGGAACCCTCATCCCAATAGTGCACCAAGGGAACCTTCCCCCCAATAGTGCACCATGGGAACCCTCACCCCCAATAGTGCACCATGGGAACACCTTAGGGGTTTGTTAGATGAAAATTAAAAGTTGTTTTAGGGCATTGAAAATTTATTATCCTGATACGTGTGAAAGGTGCTGCAACTGGGCCAAGTTTCAGCATCGCAGCCTAAATAGAGAGGGAGAAAAAAAATAAAAAAGTTTTTTTAGACAATTTTGCAACAATGTTCAAATCATTTCACAGCCCACATTTGTGAACCGAAATCAGTTCTATGACACATAGCTATGACCTTACTATATAATAAAGATTTGTCTGGTGGATTTTTATCCCAGATGTATTTAGTGCAATAATACAGATTTTGTAAATTTCCCAAAAATCCTATGCAAGAATATGATATTTATAAATATTTATAAAATCAATAAATCTACGTAGAAAGAAAAGCCACCACAATGTTTTAGAGGCATAAACTCTACATATAATGTGCAAGTTTCATGTAAATTGAATAATAAATAAAGTCTGTGAAATCAGATAAAATTGTAAAATATTTACCTGCACAAACGGAGGTTAAAGTTCAGCCACCTTTAGCTGAGGTTGATGTTGACCAATATCATTCAAAATTTGCACCCTTGTAGATAGGCATGGGTTCAGTAAGGTGTGCAAGTTCCATGCAGATCGCCTGATAAAAAAAAAAAAAAAAAAAAAAAAAAATTATATATTTGCCACCAGTTTTATATGTACAAATATTTATGAAGTAATATCACAATATAACACTAAAACATACTAACCTAATATAATTGGTCAGAAATATGGGCCCTCAAGGTGGCACTGGAGTGGCACTAGTAGGCACCTGCGCCATAGCTGGGGGTCAGCCCCCTCAGGCCCCCTCAGGGGCCTTTCTTGGTTTGGTTGTGCGTCTCGTTGGTCTCTGCATATCCTTGTCCTTTTTGTTCAAGTACCAGTCCAGTTAGATTTGGAGTAGCAGGTGCAAGACCTGGAGTAGAAGGTGGAAAATGTGCGGTGGCAGAGGGTGGGATTGTGGGGAGGGGGGGCAGCGAGCTGCATCTACGGGCAGCTAGCATGCTTTCAGCTTTCATAGTTTTCCTCATCTTCGTTTTGTATGTCATTTTGCAGTAAAAATAGCACAAATTGTGAGAGCGCGTCCATGATAGGTCCACCAGCTGAGGGACACAAAGAGTGACTGACTTAGCCAGCAAGCCCACCCCTCTCTCACACGAGACTGTTGCCAATGAGTGAGTTTATATTCGTTTTATGCATAACACGTTATTTTCCACGCTATTACGAAATATTAGACTTCTACAACGTAAGACACAACACCCCACGGCACACCTAGGCCGCGAGAACCGGATTCACGAAAGTTGCAGCGGGAAATTTGACCCTAATTACGTTATTTTTCAAGATAACATAAAACGGTTTGCACCACAGTGTTGCCAGAACGTTGTAGTATTTTTCAGAATTTTTAGTAAATTTTCGAAATTTTTTGGATTTGAGCAGAGATGTCCCCTTACCCAAATAATTCACTATGGGAACCCTCACCCCAATATTGCACCATGGGAACCCTCTCCCCAATAGTACACCATGGGAACTCGCACCCCAATAGTGCACCATGGGAACCTTAACCCCAATAGTGCATCATTGGAACCCTCACCCCAATAGTGCACCAAGGGAACTTTCACCCCAATAGTGCACCATTGGAACCATCACCCCAATAGTGCACCATTGGAGCTCTTGCTCCTGTTGTGCAGCATGTAAACTTTCACCACTGTGGTGCTCCATGTGAACTCCGAAGCACTTTAACGCTCATCCCATTAAGATCATTCAAGTAATATTACAGATTTCATCGAGAAAAAGTTTTAATTGCAAATCAAGACTTATTCTTCGAATACAACTTAATATCAGAAGTAGGTATACGTCATGGATAACTAAAGATCATTTTGAATAAGAGAAAGATTTTACTGAACGTTTCCAAGTGCCTCACATCAACATTATGACGTAAGGATACATCAAGTCGCCTAGCACCGCTGGACAGCAAATGGATTGAATAACATGTAAGTGAAAGTTGAGACTTGTGTAAGACTAGGCGAAGTAACATATTATTCTAAGTAAATGGTTTGTGAGTAAGTCAGCAAATTCACACAAATTTAATCTGGAGATGTTATTTATTAGAAAATCTGGATTTTTTAACATTTTATAAAATACCTGACACCAGTGATTCGGTTTGTGAGTTGCCATAAATGTGGACGTACCTGTTTCATTAATTGACACACCACTGTCAAACGAACCCAGGTAAAAAAACTAGTAAATGAATAAATGATTTATGTAAGGATTGTTCTGAGTATTGTGACAAGAATACTGGAAAAAAATATTTTCATATTGACAATTGGTTCCAATTTTCTCGGCCAGATTTGCCGCGTTTTGATTATATATCACCACGCCACCGGCTGACATACACACACACACAAATAGTGTGTGCACTGTGAAAACAAAAAGAGAATGGAACATTGGTTCGTATGGTCACATATGTGGTACGAGTAACATAAGAGCAGATGTTCGTCCATACTCACATTTTTAGATACAAGTATTGGTGACGGGCTATCTGCCTGGTATTGGGGGGGGGGGGGGGGGTTGCAATGAAACTTGGTTATTTGAACCAACCTGACACTAACTTACCGTCAAACAGGCACCCCAACCACTCCCTAACAGAAAAATGACCGACTCCGGCCGCCACACTTTTGCTACCGTCGGTCGACCAACAATGGACACTGGAGTGCTTGCAATTATTTGGGAGATCACCCTAGTAAGCGTCTGATTCTGGGAGAGGCGTTCAGCGTCACCTTTATTCAGGGGTACGGCTCACACTGCCTAGTTGTCATGAGTACACACCCACTCTTGAGCCGCCATGACTCCCTGCACTCTCCTTACTGTGGGATGATCTTTCAATCCCCCTTAGTTAGTTATGTTCCACTATCACCCACGTTATACCCGTGTCTTTCTCTCTCTATTTCTAGCCAGGAAGCCTCACCTGGACAGGAGCAAAGGCCAGCTACCAAAAATAACATTTAATAAAATATTACATACACAATATGCATACAGGAAAAGTTATAAAACAATACAAACTCTTAAGCTGCTATCAACTGATAACACTCCGATATCGCCTTATGTCTAAAACGTATAATTGTATCAGGCTGCTACTTAAACGTCGGCCTACAACCTTCTGCTCCTTTTACAGCTTTAGGCTCCAATACATGGCACGATAAAAATATTCACTTATTTTCTACTCTACAGAAACCATCAATCTCTCACCTTGCACTGCGCCTTTCATGCCAAAACGCAATCAAGCACTCCCATAAACATTGTGGTCCATATGATCCTCTGTTCCATTACTTGAGGTCCCCTAATATTATCATCATCTGGGTCCTCAAAATATTCTGTAAAGTACTTCTGCAGTTCCTCCAATCAGCTGCAATGAAATCCTTCTTAAATGTCAGTGAAGCTCTCTCCAAACGCTTTACTCAACGATGTGTAGCTTCCTACACTACTCGAAGATTCCTATGTTTCTGGAATTTCCAGTCCTCAACTTGAAGTCCTGCACCACCTTGCAGTTCAGCTCCCACAATGAGTTTCAACTCTCACTTGAAGTTCAGTATACACTCCTTCTCTGGTATGAAGTTCTCTCAGACAAACCGTTGTAGTTCTCCAACCCAAACGTTGCAGTTCTCCCACTCAAACCTGCAAATCCATCAGCATGCCATAATAACGTTTTCCTGACTAAACATAATTAAATGTATTCACGGATAATAAAACTACTCCATCCGACCTCTCTTTAAACACTATTGCATCGCCACAACGGTCCTCCCCCATCCTGGGTGGGTCCACTTGGGAACATGTCCAGACACGTCGCTGGCCACCTCCACGGTGGCGAAGCTGGGGCTTCCCCCTTCAGTCAGCACTTTACCTTCGGCGAGGGCTGACGTATCACTGTTCCCTCCAGCATGTTCTCTTATCTCTAAGCTCTTATTTGAGTTCACACTCACAATAAAGTATATGTCCTACATGCATAAACATTTGCAATGATCGCTGGGCTTGAGTCACAGACTTCTGTGACTCAAGTAAGGTCATGACATCCTACTAACCCCACGTCATGTCACCAAAGTAGTGACATCTCATATCATGTCACTTATTTACATACTCATCATCTGCTCATAATTTAAAATTATTCACTAACATTTATTATATATTTAATATATACATCTTTCGTCTGACTTCTCAATCAGGTCCAGATGGCCAAATAACTCTCAGAAAGGTAGACTCGTTCCACTTAGGCTACATGGTCATAACATTCCCCTCCCCTTATTTTTGAGAGTTAATATCAGTGGCTAGGCTCGTAACAACGCATCAGCCACCACATTATCTTGTCCTCTAATATGCCTTATCTCCAGATTATATTCTTGAAGTAACAAGAACCACCTGGTTAACCTCTGATTTGCGTTCTTCATCTTGCTCAGGAACACCAGGGGATTATGGTCTGTATACACAGTAACTGGGTGAAGCCAAAGTCCCCTTCTCGACCGTATTGTACGATCTCTGATGCTTGACAAACTTTTTCGAGAAGAAAGATACGGGGCGATAAATTTAATCCTTCCGCTGTGTCAGTACAGCTCCAGCCCCCACATCACTGGCATCTACGAACAATGCAAACGGTGCTCCAAAATCCGGCGACACTAACTCAGGCGCCCTAGTCGCCTAGGGCGCCTAATCTCTTGGTTTTCTCAAACGCCTCCTGTGCTATTCCGTTCCATTCCCATATTTTATTCTTAAACAACAAACTTGTCATAGGGATGGTTACCGTGGAAAAAGTCTTACAAAATTTCCAGTAATATCCGATCATACCTAAGTATCTTAACAACTCTTTCTTCACTTTGGGTACCGGGAAGTTACCGATGGCTTCAAGTTTCGTTCTCACTCGAGCAACCTCACCTTGCCCTACCACATATCCTAGGTATTCTAGCGGGCTGTCCCAAACTCAATCTTCGCCAAGTTAATTGTTATGTTGGCCTTCTCTAACCGATTTGTTTTGCCGGTTAGTCTGCTTACGTGCTCTCTCCAGAAGTCTGCAAATACCACAATATCGTCGACGTATACTGCACAATCCATTGCACCTTGCAACACCTGGTTCACGATTCATTGGAAATATGAGCTTGCTCTCAGTGACCCAACTTCTCTCACACCTTGTCTATGCTGTCCATGTCGGACACCTTCGCTTCATCAGCCCTCTCTACTTACAGTTTCCTCCCTCTGTTTCTTCTTCTTGTATTCCACACGTCAAGAGTTAGACATTTATTGTCTGTATCTCATCTGTCGTCCTCATACTTCGGTTCATCATCCTCATGCTTCAGCCTGTCGCCATCATACTTTAGTCTCTCATTATCATACTCCAGTTTCCTGTCCTTCTGCTTCCATCTACCGCCATCATACTTCTGTCTCTTGTCATTATGCTTCACTCTCTCGTCTTCACCGACGATTCCTTCTTTCGTCTCCTCACTAATCTGAGACTTCATCTTCTTCGACTTCCACCGAGCCTTCGAATTTCATCTTCTTCTCCATGCTGCATCACCGTCTTCCTCTTCTCCCGTTTCGCGATACTGCACAACTCCAATTCTTCGCCTTCCACTCTTCCTCGTTCCCTCAAGGCTTCCTCAAGTACTGCATTACACTCAACAGCACTCGACCTTACATGTCGGTCTACCCCTTCTAGAGTGCTAGTAGGCCTCTCTCCGCACGTACTGTCCCTTATCATTTCCTCTTCTTGGCTATCACTTCTCTTCACTATCTCTTCTTCACGCTTCAAGTGAAATGTGTCAGCTTCTGACATCTCACACAACGCAACTTCATCATCCCTACACTTCTGTTCCTGCGGACAACATGGCACTCTACTCACGTCCTCAGTCTGTCCACTATCTCCTACATCTCTGTTCGGTACATTTATCTCTACTTTCTGACTCAAATGCAGGAGCCTAGGCTCCACTAAGTTCCAACCCTGTTCACATTAGTTCTCTCCGGCAGGGTCATCCTCACCTCTAACCTGATTGATTGATTGATAAAGATTAAGCCACCCAAGAGGTGGCACGGCCATGAATAGCCAGTAAACCTAGAACCTCTCCCTGCCTTCCTTTTATAAGCTCGACTCGACCTTTCCCAAAACTTCAGCACGACCTTTACCAAACAACGATGCTATCTCCACGTCGACACTGTCATATCCTCTCTGGTGTCTCCCTCGTCGGCCACCTCTGCTCTCGTCACTACAGAGGCAGGATACTCAATGACTTGGCTGTCCTCTGACTCACCATTTATGATGCTAGTCAGGTCCACTCTATCAGTTGTCCGATCAGTACCGCGGCCCTTCTGGCACTCTTCTGGCACGGCTTCCGCTATGAGGTCCGGCAACACCATCGACTCGCACAAGTCATTACCAAGGACTAATAGCACAATGTGAACCATCACCCCAGTAGTGCAATAAGTGAACCATCACCCCAGTAGAGCACTAAGTGAACCATCACGCCAGTAGTGTACAATGTGAACCATCACCCCAGTAATGCACAATGTGAACCATCACCCCAGTAGAGCACTAAGTGAACCATCACCCCAGTAGTGGAGAATGTGAACCATCACCCCAGTAATGCACAATGTGAACCATCACCCCAGTAATGCACAATGTGAACCATCACCCCAGTAGTGCACAATGTGAACCATCACCCTAGTAGAGCACTAAGTGAATCATCACCCCAGTAGTGGAGAATGTGAACCATCACCCCAGTAATGCACAATGTGAACCATCACCCCAGTAATGCACAATGTGAACCATCACCCCAGTAATGCACAATGTGAACCATCACCCCAGTAGTGCACCATGTGAACCATCACCCCAGTAGTGCACCATGTGAATTGTTACGGCCACTTTGGGCCAGTAACCAGGTTCATGCTGTTATAACCTCTTCCTTTATATCCAACTCCACGTCGGTTGTAAGTTTTCAAGAAACTGGCCGTGGCAACTGGGGATGGGGGGGGGATAAACAATACACTACTACACCTGCACCCATATATTAACACCTTCACCACTATATATATATATTATATTAAAGTATTACTACACATATTTACAAAGTGTCGCTTTCACTCAGGACAATACATCGACAGTGTTCATCAAATCCAGGTGAATCCACTTTCCAGATACACGTCGTCAACAGCTAATGGCAAACATCGGCGAGTTCACCTTCTTCAACTTGGACTAAACCATACACATCATATCGTCACGATGTGCCAATACCCCACCTTCGCTCTCCAGATACACACTGCAAGAGGGTTTCAGCAACACACTGACAGCGGCCTCAAATAATTACATACAGGGGCTAGTTAGTACCCTGTCAGAAGGTTCTAGTTACTCACTAGCAGCACTTCTCAACAGGCGCACCACTGTCGACTCATAACTCTTCCTGGCCAATCCCGGGTACGTCAGTCCATACAACACTGCATAAATCAGCAGCAAATACACTGCTATAACCGAAGGCGGCCACTTTGGTGTCTCATAGGACCAAGTTAAGAGTTCTTTGACTGCCCGAGGTGAACTGCCCCCCCCCCCTCAAAGCAATCGCCTCCTCACATCACTTCTGTGAACACAAAACGTCATTAACTAGACAGACTGTATACTAGGTGACCGTAAGATAGCACCCATACACCGGGGAATTGAAATTGTAACTTGTAGCCACAACCAATATGGCGTTGATCTCGAAACGCCACCCACTAGAGGTCATCCTCATCGACCTCACATTCTGACTGAGGAAGGAAACTGAAGCCTTTCACCGATGTCACGCCACCACCAACAGATGGCATTGTCTGAGTGGCACCAAATACTGGGGAGTTGGAGTGCAGTCCATAGTTGGTGCAGAAATCGCCACTCCACACTCCAGCAAAGGCGTCGATACCGTACCATGAACCATCACCCCAGTAGTATATAGTGTGAACCATCACCACGGTAGTGCCCATCGCCCCAGTAATGCACAATGTGAACCATCACCCCAGTAGTGCACAATGTGAACCATCACCCCAGTAGTGCACAATGTGAACCATCACATCATAGGTAATAATTTACCTGATAAACCAGGCTGTGACTCATACGTCAGGCTGCGAGCAGCCGCGTCCAACAGCCTGGTTGAACAGTCCAGGAACCAGGGGCCAGATTCACGAAGCAGTTACGCAATCACTTACGAACGTGTACATCTTTACTCAATCTTTGACTCGTTTGGTTACATTTATTAAACAGTTTACAAGCATGAAAACTTGCCAATCAACTGTTGTTATTGTTATAAACAGCCTCCTGGTGCTTCGGAATTTATTAACTGATTAATAATTGTAAACAAAGCCACCAAAGATTGAGAAAAGATGTACAGGTTCGTAAGTGCTTACGTAATTGCTTTGTGAATCTGGTCCCTGGAGGCCAGGTCAACGACCGGGCCGCAGGGACGCTAAGCCCCGGAAGCACCTCAAGATAACCTCAAGGTATCACCCCACCCTGGAAACACAAACCGAAACTGTCTCTATTTTCTGCTTGTTACAACTTGTAATAAAGTTGTTACATCTTGGCTTAACGTGTTTATGACGCATTAGAACGTTGTTACAACTTGATATATTGGTTGTTATAACTGGTTAGGAGGTGTTAAAACGTGTTCGAACGTTATAGCAACGTCGTAGTTTCGATGTGTGTTTGGCGGGCAGTAGTTCACAATGTGAAGCATCCCCCTAATAGGGCACAATGTAAACCATCACCCCAGTAGGGCACAATGTAAACCATCACCCCAGTAGGGCACAATGTAAACCATCACCCCAGAAGTGCACAATGTGAACCATCACCCCAGTAGTGCACAATGTGAACCATCACCCCAGTAGTGCACAATGTGAACCATCACCCCAGTAGTGCACAATGTGAACCATCACCTCAGTAGTGCACAATGTGAACCACCACCCCAGTAGTGCACAATGTGAACCATCACCCCAGTAGTGCACAATGTGAACCATCACCCCAGTAGTGCACAATGTGAACCATCACCCCAGTAGTGCACAATGTGAACCATCACCTCAGTAGTGCACAATGTGAACCACCACCCCAGTAGTGCACAATGTGAACCATCACCTCAGTAGTGCACAATGTGAACCACCACCCCAGTAGTGCACAATGTGAACCATCGCCCCAGTAGTGCACAATACGAACCATCGCCCAGTAGCGCACAATGTGAACCATCACCCCAGTAGTGCACCATGTGAACCATCACCCCAGTAGTGCACAATGTGAACCATCACCCCAGTAGTGCACAATGTGAACCATCACCCCAGTAGCGCACAATTTGAACCATAGCCTCAGTAGTGCACAATGTGAACCATCGCCCCAGTTGTGCACAATGTGAACCATCACCCCAGTAGCGCACAATGTAAACCATCACCCCAGTAGCGCACAATGTGAACCATCACCCCAGTAGCGCACAATTTGAATCATCACCCCAGTAGCACACAATGTGAACCATCACCCCAGTAGCGCACAATGTAAACCATCACCCCTGTAGTGAGCAATGCGAACCATCGCCCCAGTAGCGCTCAATGTGAACCATCACCTCAGTAGTGCACAATGTGAACCATCGCCCCAGTAGTGCACAATGTGAACCATCGCCCCAGTAGTGCACAATGTGAACCATCGCCCCAGTAGTGCTCAATGTGAACCATCGCCCCAGTAGTGCACAATGTGAACCATCACCCCAGTAGTGCACAATGTGAACCATCACTCCAGTAGTGCACAATGTGAACCATTGCCCCAGTAGTGCACAATGTGAACCATCGACCCCAGTAGTGTACAATGTGAACCATCGCCTCAGTAGTGCACAATGTGAACATTCACCCCAGTGGTGCACAATGTGAATCATCACCCCAGTGGTGCACAATGTGAACCATCACCCAAGTAGTGCACAATGTGAACCATTGCCCAGTAGTGCACAATGTGAACTATTACTCCAGTGGTGCACAATGTGAACCATCACCCCAGTAGTGCACAATGTAAACCATCGACCCCAGTAGTGCACAATGTGAACCATCGCCCCAGTAGTGCACAATGTGAACCATCGCCCCAGTAGTGCACAATGTGAATCATCGCCCCAGTAGCGCACAATATGAACCATCGCCTCAGTAGTGCACAATGCGAACCATCGCCCCAGTAGTGCACAATGCGAACCATCGCCCCAGTAGTGCACAATGCGAACCATCGCCCCAGTAGTGCACAATGTGAATCATCACCCCAGTGGTGCACAATGTGAACCATCGCCCCAGTAGTGCACAATGTGAACCACCACCCCAGTAGTGCACAATGTGAACCATCGCCCCAGTAATGCACAATGCGATCCATCGCCTAGAAGCACACAATGTGAACCCCAGTGGTGAACAATGTGAACCATCACCCCAGTAGTGCACAATGTGAACCATCACCCCAGTAGTGCACAATGTGAACCATCGACCCCAGTAGTGCACAATGTGAACCATCGACCCCAGTAGTGCACAATGTGAACCATCACCCCAGTAGTGCACAATGTGAACCATCACCCCAGTAGTGCATAAAGTGAACCATCACCCCAGTAGTGCATAAAGTGAACCATCACCCCAGTAGTGCATAAAGTGAACCATCACCCCAGTAGTGCACAATGTGAACCATCACCCCAGTAGTGCACAATGTGAACCATCACCCCAGTAGTGCACAATGTGAACCATCACCCCAGTAGTGCATAAAGTGAACCATCAACCCAGTAGTGCACAATGTGAACCATCACCCCAGTAGTGCATAAAGTGAACCATCACCCCAGTAGTGCACAATGTGAACCATAACCCCAGTAGTGCATAAAGTGAACCATCACCCCAGTAGTTCATAATGTCAACCATTGTGGAGTAATCCTAGCAGGAAGTAATGTGCTTTTTAATTTTGAATATTTATTTTCTTATATTGTATTTACTTTATAATTTTTTGTTTAATAATTTATATTGAACTATAATTCTAAGTGGACTGTATTTTAGACTCAGCCTGCCAAGTTTCACCTGAATACATAGTGGGGGTTGTTAAATGTACACAGCTTATTCCACAATTGGTGGTGATAAATAAACCATATACATTTCTGTTAATTTTATATAATTTTTACCACATATGGTGGTATTGAATGAACTACAATATAATGTGTTAATACTAAAATGTACTGTGTTTATATTAATAAAGAAGAGAGCCCCAGCTGTGATTGTAGTGTGAGAGAGCTGGACCTAGATTCACGAAGCTCCATGTATTTCTTCGTAAGTAGGTTTGCTATGAAGGTTCCTAAGTGCCCGCTAAGAACGCGCCAAAGAGCGATTCAGAGAAGTAAACTAACGAAGATTTCTATGTAGTTCACTTAGGTCTCGCTAGATGTCACTAGGCTTTTAGTTTGGCCAATCAGAGAGAAGGTAACATTTTTCATCTTACAGATGTAGCCAATCACGACGCTGCCATATCGGAGCTTATCCGTGACCACTTGCGAAATATTTAAGTCGAATTTTCTTATAAAATTAGTATTTTTCGAAGTAAAACAATGTTTTTTTCAACTTGTAGAGTCAGCACCGACATTGTAGTATACAAATATGTTACATTTTATATTTACTTACGCAATTGTAAGAGATAGTGTATAGCTCCACTTGTTGCTCCCAAGACTTGAGAAGTGATGGTATCTATTTACGTATTTATTTACCTAAATTTACCCAAGGGCCAGTAACTATATAGTGGCCTCTACGAGGACAAAAAGCCAGGGGCTTGTTAAGTCCCGCCACTTGTCCTAATGATATTTTCTAGCTGGATTTTGGCAGGTACGACCAGCGGGTAGGCGGTTCCATGGGTTTTAACCATCTGAGTAAAAAAAAAATGTTTTCAGTCCTACTTGACAGGACATACTCTCCAACACTATATATGTGATTCCCCTGTTATCAGTGACTTCATACCAAATGGTATTAGGCACTTTGAGCTCTGTAATTACATGATACACTCAGGAATATTGGAAGATATTCTTGTGCTGTACCCAGATTTTGCCAGTAGAGGCTAATAGATCAGCCTTAAGTATTTTGTTCTCTCCTGATTCCATGTATGACTGGCCTTCCTGTGAGGTGAGGATGTTGGATGAGCTTGTAGCTGGTTTTTGATCTACACTGTGTGATCCTTCATACAGAATAGGGAAGCAGCACATTGCTTTGTATACCTAATCATGTTAAAAAAGTACATTGTGTGAGAGGAGTCTTGTAGAAACTAGTAAGAGTAGTTATAATATAATGTTTCCATGATTCAGTGCTTACCTCTTGTGAAAATTGTAAAGTTAATGTTTAGTCAGAGTTGATTTGTTTTTGTATTGAGGCTGGTATTTTCTCCCCTGATTCCATGTATGACTAACCATCCTGTGAGATGGGAGTATTAGATGAACTTATAGCTAGTTTTTTTTATCTACACTGTGTAATCTTCCATATAGAATAGGGTAGCAGCACATTGTTATATATACCTAAGCTTCTTAATACAAAAATATCAGTAATAAAGATTTTAAATTATAGTTTGTGTTATTACCAATATTATCCTTATTAAATCATGTTAACCATGGATCATTAAGATCTCATCTTGATATGTAATACAGTAGTCATATTTCTTTTGAATCATTCATAAAATTGTGCATTATGTCTCAATTTTTCACTTTTTTGGATATATTATACTGTATAGTACAAAAAGATAGGATAAAAATAAACCAGTAATATTTCTTTCATTATATATGTTATTTAAATAACTGCATCAATATTTTTACAGCACACATGATTTTTTACAATACAATACAATACAATACAATACAATTTTATTTAGGTAAGGTACATACATACAATAAATTTTTACAAGGATTGTTTGACTTATAGGTAGAGCTAGTACATACAATGCCTAAAGCCACTATTACGCAAAGCGTTTCGGGCATGATAAACTTAAATGACAAGCTTAATACTAATTGAGCATAATGAGTAGAATGAAAACAAGAAATGAAAACATAGATGAAAAAGCAGCACAAATACAATTATGTCGACAAACAGCGCTCTTTAAAGAAAAAAACAGACATTGGTTGACAATAGAAGGGTAAGGTAGGTTACAGGGAATTTATTAGGTATAGCTTCGCTTTTAACTTAAACTGGTTGAGAGAGGTACAGTCTTTAACATGGTTGGGAAGGTCATTCCACATTCTGGGCCCCTTGATTTGTAGAGCATTTCTAGTTTGATTAAGTCGTACTCTAGGAATATCAAAACTGTATTTATTTCTGGTGTGATGCTCATGGGTTCTGATATAACCTTCTATGAAGCTTTTGAGATCAGGATTGGCATTATAGTTTAGCGTTTAATATATGTATAATACACATGAGAGAATGTGCAGTAACTTAATGTCTAACATATTCAGAGATTTAAGTAGGGGTACCGAGTGATGTCTGGGGCCAGAATTGGATATTGTCCTAATAGCAGCTTTGTGTTGAGTAATTAGAGGACGTAAGTGATTTTGGGTGTAGTAGAGCCCCAAGCACAAATACCATAGTTGAGATATGGATAGATAAGGGAGTAATAGAGAGTCACCAGGGCAGGGCGTGGTACATAATATCTGATCTTAGAAAGAATGCCCACAGTTTTTGAAACTTTTTTGATATGTTTAGAATGTGTCCCTGGAAATTAAGCTTGTGGTCAATGAGAATGCCAAGGAATTTGCCATCTAATTTGTTACAAATTTGGGTATTGTTTATTTTGAGATTTATTTGATTAGAGGATTTATTGCCAAACAGAATATAGAAGGTTTTGTCAATGTTAAGGGTGAGTTTGTTGGCAGTTAGCCACAGATGGACTTTATTTAGCTCAGTATTTACTGTGGCATTTGGAGCAAGGGGATCAGGACTGGAGTAAATGAAGGTTGTGTCGTCAGCAAATAGAATTGGTTTGAGGTGTTGGGAGGCATTTGGAAGGTCATTAATGTAGATGAGAAAGAGGAGAGGGCCAAGTATGCTGCCCTGGGGAACACCAATGTTGATGGGTAGGGTGGGAGAAATTGTATTATTCACAGAAACATATTGGAGCCTGTCAGTAAGGTAGGATTTGAGGTATTGTAGGGAGTGTCCTCTGACTCCATAATGATGTAATTTAAGAAGAAGGTTTTGGTGGTTGACAGTATCAAAAGCTTTACGCAGGTCCACAAACAACCCAACAGGGAACTCATTTTTATCAGAGCTGTATGAATCGAGTTAAGCATACTAATAAGTGCATCGTTAGTGCTTTTTTTGGGTCTGAAGCCATATTGGCAAGGGCTAAGTATATTGAGTTTGGCTAGATATGAGTAAAGCTGCTTATAGATTAGTTTTTCAAAATTTTTTGACAAGTTAGGCAGGATAGATATAGGTCTGTAGTTGTTAACATCTGTGAGATTACCACATTTGTGGACAGGCGTTACTCTCGCTTTTTTAGAATATCTGGGAAGGTTTGGAGTTCAAGTGACTTGTTGAAGAGCAAAGCAATAGCAAGGGGCTAAAGATCTGGAGGCTTTTTTTGTAAATTAAAGTTGGTATCTCCTCAAGGGCACCAGACTTGGTTTTAAGGGAAAGGATTATCTCATTGACGTCAGTGGAATTAATAGGCTTTAGGTACAGAGACTGTGGATAGTTTCCTGAAAGATAATCATTAATGTCTGTACTGGAAGATGGAATATCATTTGCAAGGGATGACCAATGGAAGAGAAGAACCTATTGAACTCAATAGCAGAATCAGAGGCTGAAAGCTGACCATCGTTATTAGACAGGAGAGTCGGTTTGTTATTTAAAGACTTCTTTGATCCCAATATTTGAGAAATTGTTCTCCAAGTTTGTTTAATGTTGCTCTTTATTTGGGTAAATTTATCTTCGTAGTATTTAGTTTTGGCTCGTCTAATTATCTTAGACAGCAATAATGAGTAATTCTTTGAGAATTCTTTGGAGACAATTCCTAACCTATACTTCTTCTCAAGGTCATGTTTTTTATTAATAGATTTAAGTATTCCTTTGTAAGCCAGGGATTGTTAAGCTTTTGGTTGTGACTTGTTTTGTAAGCATAGGACAGTGGGTATTATAAAGGCTAAGAGCTTTTGAAGAAAAGATTGCACTGCTAGGTGATGTCCACTATGTTACCTAACTCGGACTCCCAGTTGACATTATCAGCAGCAGTTATAAATTGTCTATAGCAGTTTCATTGTGTAGTCTAAAACGTATCACTCTTGACTCAAGAGGTGGTTTGCTAATGTTAGTTAAGAGAAATGTGGGGTAATGATCTGTAGTGCTATCGGTTATTATACCTGAAGTAAGGCGGAGAGGTTATGTTTGTCCAGATGTGATCGAGCGTCGTGGCAGTGCTATCAGTGATTCTAGTAGGTCTAGTGATTAAGGGTATGAGGAAGCAGGAATTCATACAGTTGAGGAAGCTAACAGCAGTGGGGTGTTCAGGCTCGCAGAGGTCAATATTAAAGTCCCCTGCGATAATTAGGTGGTTTTTGTTCAGTCTGTTATCAAGTATTAGATTTCTAAGGTTTGAGTTGAATTCGGACACATCAGTGTTAGGAATTCTATAAACTGCACCCACAGTCAGGACAGACTCGGCACCCTTGACTCTGAAGCTGGCAAAGATATACTCCCCATAGCAGTCTCTGGTTCTAATTTCTTTTAAGCATGTTAGTTCTTGGTGGTAGTAAAGAGCAGTGCCACCACCTCTCTGAAGTTGACGACAGTTGTGAATTGCTGAGTAGTTAGGCATGTTAAAGAGCTGAGTAGTATCCTCTTTCAACCATGTTTCAGTAAGTATAATAAAAGAGAATTTGTTGTCAATAGCTTCAATCAAGGCACTAACATCATCGAAGTGTTTACCTAGGGATCTAACGTTCAAATTGATTACAGAGATATTGTGATTATGAGTTAATACATTGTTTACATCATGTGCTGCAAAATATCTGCAATTTAGATCATTAAGTGATAATTGTCATAGATAGTGGATAAGAGGTTAAGTTCAGGGTCTATACTTGTCTGCATAAAAAAAAGCTGATTGCAGAAAAAAACAAGGGAAGAAAGGCAAATAACAAGGTAGAAATAAGCTATAAAATAGGGAAAAAAATGTACACAATACAGAACAAAGCAAACTCAAAAGGGGCTTACAGGGGTACAATGGAGTAAGGGAGTATGGCTAGGCTAGGCAACCTAGGTAATAAATGAGATTAACGAAAAAACATATAAACATGGACTATACAAAACACAAGATATATAAATACAAAACAAAAATATAAACAAGACTAAGCAATACAAAAACAAATTGAGCAAAAAATGAAAAATGAAGTAGATTGCTTACAGTACTCTCAGGTACACTGTAAGTAACAATTTGCAATTTGAGATGCAGGCAAAGCCAGGGGTACAATGGAGTAAGGGAGCATGGCGAGGCTAGGCAACCTAGGTAATAAATGGAATCAAAGAAAAGTTGAATAATAAGCATAGGCAAATTAAGCTAATGATTATTAACTATAAATAGTTCAGTTATGACTGTATAATTAATAAGACCTGAAGAACTATTTATGCACTCAATTAAATAATTTCAGTAAATGACTAGTTAAGAGTAAGTTAAAAATTAAGTCAGAAAATGAAACAATGAGACTTAGGAAACCTAGCCCCACTAGTTGACAGGGGGTTAATTAAGTTAGTTCACTGGGAGTGATAATGAGCTGAGACAGGCCACATTGGGAGAGGAAAGCGTTGAGGTTCTCTTCTTTAGTAATTGTGAACATTTGCCCTCTGCGGTTTTTCTCACCTTTATCAGTCCATCTCTAACGAAGCACTGATGAATCGCATCTGGGTTTTTTTGACGGATTTGACGCAGGCGGTAGAGGAGGTGCTGTCTGTTCCTAGTCAAACACTCGTTGATGTATAATCCCTTCCGTTGGGCTACAGCTGTCCGGACTAGATTGGATTTCGTGAACTGGGAAGACAGCTTCAGGCGAATTTTCCGTTGGTTTTGACCTGATGGATTCTTTTTGCCTACTCTGTAGGCAGTAATAACGTCAGATTTGTTTAGAATGAGCTGCAATTTGTCTTTTAAGAGATCCAGAGCTATTTCGACAGTTTTCACCATCATGTTCCACAGGTATATCTTGGGACGACACTATAACAGAGTCTAGCAGCTTTTGCTGGTCTTGTTCATCTTGGGAGACAGAACGCTGGGCTGAAAATGTACTGATACATGCAGTCATTTTGTTGAGAGCTTCCTCCTGTTTTTTAATGGCTTCATCAGTTTTCAGAAGGTTGCTTTCCTCACGGAGATCATTCAAATCATGCTGTAGTTGGTCTTGGCTTGCCTTGCAGTTTCTAATATCCTCACGGAGGAGGGTTATTTCTTGTTGTTGTTGTTGGAGATTAGCGCGGATCGCTAGATTCTCATTTAGAAGACTCAAGATGATAGCATTTTGAGACTCGAGGACTTGGCACAACTTTTTGAATCACTGATTCTCGGCCCAGTTATAGAATTCCGGTGAGGGACCGGAAGCTCGCTTGAGTTGCTTATAGTGGGATGCTAGCATGTCCATAGGAGAGGGTTGAGGGTTTCTCACAGGTGCATTATTTGTTAAAAAAAATTAGGTTTATTGCTACACACAATGGTGCTACATAGCCTTCCCAGCTTGGTGCCTTCTTTTGATAATTACTTACTGATTGTTACACAGCCAAATTTTGTAACAGGAAGAGGTCTTGGACACAAATTTGTTCCATGCTAAATGTAGAGGAATCAGCTGAGCATTCCTCAAATAAAATAGGCTGCCTCAGCTTATAAGGTAAATAAAATAAGCATTCTTCAAATAAGTAGCTGCCTCACCTCACTGCCTTACTGCTACATAGCCTTCCCACCATGGTGCTTCTTTTGATATTTACTTGTTCCACACCCAAGTTGTGTAACAGGAAGAGGTCTTGAACCCCTACTTCCCCTCTATCTTCTTTAATAGTCCATATAGTCATAATTATAGGTTTAAGTATTCAATAAGAAGTTTTACCCCTAACTTAACATCTTTTGTGCAGGATATTTTCCTTTTATGTCTCACCCAGATTTAATTTCAAAATAAACCCAAACTAAATAAATTAGTAATGGGTATGTATAGCTAAGGTACACCCTTACTACTAGGTGAACAGGGGGCATTTGGTGACAGTAAATGATCCCATCACGCAGGGCTCATCACCTTCTCTCATATTTCATGTTCACCAGTGTTTATTTACTTAATATCTACTGGTATAATATCTTGCTATTATAAAACTAATTCTACTATCATAAAAGACATTTACATCAAGTTTCAAGCAGAGAATGCATATATAACTAACACAAAGGACTCCTCTTCACGAGATTCGCCAACTAATAATCTTTTGTTATATTAAAATCGATCCCAGTGTTATGTAATAGAGAAAAATTGAGTTATATCCAGTTTACGTAAAGCTGCGAGTGCCCGACAGCACACTTAGATCCCAGACCAAACTTACGAAGGTTTTTCGACTTAGTGTAGCTACCTGAATACTGACGTAGCCGCCACGAAGGCGCTAAGAAGGAAAACATTCGTAGCTAAGAAGAAAAACCTTCGTGAATCTGACCCCTGGTCTTTAATTTATATTAAACATCAAATTAAGGTATGGCACATATGGTCCAGGTCCTGGTCCATGTAAGGGTGTCTGGCACTGAGAAATGGCGGCTGGCTCTGTTATAGCGTCTGTTGGCCAGCCAGCACATGCAAGATGTCACAGGCTATGTATGTGGGGAAATCTGGTTCTAGTTTAATACTAATAAAATGTATAATTCTATAAACGCAAAATAAAGATTAAATCTTAGATAGCTCGAAGGACCAGAATGCGTTGTTAAATGAGAGAACCAGTGACTTATGGATCTCTAAGATTATATGTAATTATGTTCTATTAAGCAATGACTGTAAATTCTATGCATGCTAGAACCAGCTTCCCATGTCACATTTTGGGGTGGGGGTCTTCTATGAGGTTAGTCTATGTGTAACATATATTGTGTAATAATAATAATAATGATAATATGCACACACATAGATAAAGATAAATAAAAGGTAATGCAAAAAATACTACTGAATATTAAAATTCAAATCATGAATCTGATAAATATGCGATAATTAGAAATGCTTGACTCTCAGTAATTAAATTCTACTATCTAAAATGAAAACTATTTAATCTCAGCTGTGACAGAGGGACGTAGGTGTAGTCCAATCTCTACAACAGTCTGGAAACAGCTTAAGATAGTGATACTTGGAACACGTGAGTATATGGCAGTCACACGCTTCCTCAGTGGTGTTGCACCAGGGTGGGGTTTATTTTATCGGCTGCAGCATTACGACAGGGCACCTACATGAACATATTTAAGAGCTCGTTAAATAGATGAAAAGAGGTAAAAATGCCTGCCGAACTGGTGTCCGTGATTCTGGAAAGCTGCGTTCTCAATCTGAAGCCCGATGATGTACGGATGCTTGCTAGATTGTAAGATTTGTAGATTGTAAGATTTGTAGGGACCGCTTCAGAACACCGTACTGCTAGTTGATGGAAATTGGCGAGTCTCCTTCCTTCCGAACGCATGCGCATAGCTCCTAGTAGGGGCTCGAGCATAAATTAGATTTATTTATTACAGCTATATAGGTAAGGAAGTGTTTATAAATACTTTGTGTGGTGATGTTTAATTCTCACAGTGCAGGTCAGTTAATGTAGACTGCACAAATAAAACGAAAATCTTTTGTAGGTGGAAATGATTTTAGATTATGATATTATTTACTAGAACAGCTATCAAGCTGGGTAAAGGAATTCCAGTAAACTTTTGTATACTAAATAAAGTAAACCTATTAGTAAATAATTATCCTTAATAAAGGAAAGTAAATGGTTAGACTTCTATTAGATCTACAGATATGTGGAAATTTATTCTCAGTGGGTGACTGACGTAACTGCACAATTCTAGGAGAAATTACATGATGTTCCACATCCTAATGCAATGAATTCTGTGATACTAAACTACGAATTAGTAGTGTTAATTAACTTTAACAATTAGTACAGGAAATACATCCCATTGTACTAAGGATTAGTAAATGAGTATTAAATAATAATGAAGCCTAATACAGGAAATACATCCTATTGTATTAGGGATGAGAATAATTGCTGGAATTTTCCAACAATGTATGTGGCTAGCTCTACTGATGTCCCATGATGATGATGTCCTACTGAAGATGACAGGGTTACTGTCATATGAATGGGCCATAACACTGGCACTAACATATAAAGTATAGGTGTGACTGGTGAAAATAAGTGTAATAATGAGTAAAGGCTAGGCTTACCCTATTTTTGGGCTGTTCCTGCTAATAACCGGCTTACCTATCTAATATTTAATAGTGATCACTAATTAAAACATGTTGGGAAACAACTTATTAAAATAAAACATGTGGGGAAACAACTAATTAAAATAAAACATGTGGGGATTGAAGGGTACTTAGCTCTTCCCAATGTTAATGAGATCTCTGTGGCTTAATCATGGTTGGGAGATCAGTTTTGCGACCTTTGACATGGGCATATCGGATCTCTGGGAACTGTTCTCTGTTTGTTTGGGGACACAAACTCCATGACTGGTTGCCTCAGGAGAGGCGTCTCTCTCGGTTCCAATATTCGCTGACTTTATTTCACAATAGCAAGGTAGCCTGTAGTTTTATTGATAATTATCTAAGAATCAGTCATAGTAAATGCTTCATTATTAAGTTTAATGTTTAAACTGGGGGGGTTAAAGAAATGAGATGTGTAATATATGTTTTGATAACTTCACAGAATCTCCCAATTCTCTTTAAACTTTTACTGTCTAACGAATGCAAATATTATAACCAGGACCTAGATTCAGGAAGCTCTGTGTATTTCTTCGTAAGTGGGTTTGCTACGAAGGTTCCTAAGTGCGCCCTAAGAAGATGCTTAGGTGCGATTCAATAAGGTCCACTTAGGAAGAAAATTGTTGGTTCACCTGCGTGCCGATAGAGGTCACTACTGTGTTTCGTTTGGTCAATCAGAGAGCAGCAACATTCTTCATATTGAAGATTTAGCGCTGGCTTATCGGAGCTCTACTGCCTCCTATTTACGTCAAATTTTCTTATAAAATTAGTATATTTCGAAGTAAAACAATGTTTTTTCAACTTCTACAGCCAAGACCGACATTTTAGTAAACAAATATGTTACATTTGTTGTTTACCTACGTAATTCTAAGAGATACTGTGTAGCTGTCCTTGTTGCTCGGAAGATGCGCTGACAATTATTGTATATATTTACTGAATTTACCCAAGGGCCACTAACTATCTAGTGACCTTGAAGAGGACAGAAAGCCGGCGGCTTGTTAAAGGGCCCGCCAATTGTCTTAATGATCTTTTTTAGCTGGAATTTGGCATTTACGGCTTCAGCGGGTAGGCGGTTCCATGGGTTTATAGCCCTCTTGGTGGAAAAAAAACATCTGTTTTCAGTCCTACTTGAGAGAACATACTCTCCAACACTATATCTGTGATTGTCCTGTTATCAGTGACTTCATACCAAATGGTATGAGGTATTTTGAGCTCTGTAATTACTTCATACACTCAGGAATATTGGAAGATATTCTTGTGCTGCACCCAGATTTTGCCAGTGGAGGCTAATAGATCAGCATCAAGTATTTTGTTCTCTCCTAATTCCATGTATGACTGGCCATCCTGTGAGGTGAGGATGTTGGGTGAGCTTGTAGCTGGTTTTTGATCTACACTGTGTGGTCCTTTAGACAGAATAGGGAAGCAGCACATTGCTGTGTATACCTTAACATGTTTAAAAATACATTGTTTGAGAGGAGTTTTGTAGAAACTGGTAAGAGTAATTATAATATAATGTTTCCATGATTCAGTGCTTACCTCTTGTGAAAATTGCTTAGAGTTGTTTAGTCAGAGTTGATTTGTTTTTTGTATTGAGGCTGGTATTTTCTAAACTGATTCCATGTACAGTATGTCTAACCATCTTGTGAGATGGGAGTATTAGATAAACTTATAGCTAGTTTTTTATCTACACTGTGTAATATTCCATATAGAATAGGGTAGCAGCACATTGTTGTGTATACCTAATCTTCTTAATAAAAAAAATCAGTAATAAAGATTTTAAATTATAGTTTGTATTATTACAAATACAGTACTGTATTATCCTTATTAAATCATGTTGACCATGGATCATTAAGATCTCATGTTGATATGTAATACAAGTCATATTTCTTTTGAACTGCTAATCCATGCTAATCATTCATTAAATTGTGCATTATGTCTCAAATTTTCACTTCCTTGGATATACTGTACAGTACAAAAAGATAGGATAAAAATAAACCAGTAATATTTCTTTTATTATATTTTTCATTTAAATAACTGCATCAATACTTTTACAGCTGACAGGATTTGTTTTCCCATACAGGTGCATTATTTGTTAAAAAAATTTGGTTTATTGTTACACACAATGGTGCTACATAGCCTTCCCAGCTTGGTGCCTTCTTTTAATACTTACTGATTAAAAAATAAATAATAAATACATTTTATTCAGGAAAAGTACATACAGTTGATTTACAAACATAATGTTGGATTTATAGGCAGAGCTAGTACATACAATACCTAAAGCCACTAATACTCATAGCATTTCCGGCAAGGTGTGGGGGGAAAAAAACACAGACTAAAACTTAATAGTAATCGGGATTAGGTATAAATTGTGTTGAAAGAAGAAATAAAAAATACAAAAAAGGGGGTTAACATAGCATAAATCAGCAATTGCACATGTTGGTGAACAGCGTTGTTTAAAAAATAGCAAGACATGGGTTGACATTTAGGAGGTAAGTTAGGTTACATGGAGTTAATTAGGCAGTACTTGGTTTAACTCTTAAACTGGTTGAGAGAGGTACAGCCTTTGACATGATTCGGGAGGTCATTCCACATTCTGGGTCCCTTGATTTGTAGAGCACTTCTAGTTTGGTTACACACAGCCAAATTGAGTAACAGGAAGAGATCTTGGACACAAATTTGTTCCATGCTAAATGTAGAGGAATCAGCTGAGTATTCCTCAAATAAAATAAGTTGCCTCAGCTTATAAGGGAAATAAAATAAGCATTTCTCAAATAAGTAGCTGCCTCACCTCACTGCCTTACTGCTACATAGCCTTCCCGGCATGGTGCCTTCTTTTGATAATTACTTGTTCCACACCCAAATTGTATAACTTGAAGAGGTCTTGGACCCCTACTTCTCTCTCTCTTTTTTAATAATCTATATAGTCATAATTATAGCTTTAAGTATTCGATGAATAAAGTTTTTGACATTTTTACCCTTTTCCTTACCTAACATCATTTGTGCAGCATATTTTTATTTTATGTCTCACCCAGATTTAATTTCAAAATAAAACCCAACTAAATAAATTAGAAATGGGTATGTATAGCTAAGGTACACCCTTACTACTAGGTGAACAGGGGCATTTGGTGATAGTAAATGATCCCATCAGGCAGGGCTCATCACCTTCTCTCATATTTCATGTTCACCAGTGTTTATTTACTTAATAACTACTGGTATAATATCTTGCTATTATAAAACTAATTCTACTATCATCAAACACATATTTACTTCAAGTTTCAAGCAGAGAATACATATATAACTAACACGAAGAACTCCTCTCCACTAGATTCACCAGCTATAATATTTTGGTCATGTTCCAATATCATAAATTGATCCCAGTGTTATGTAGTAGAGAAAAAATGACTTATATCCAGTTTACGTAAAGCTACGAGTGGTCGAAACCACACTTAAATCCCGGAATGAACTTACGAAGGTTTTTCCACTTAGGGTAGTTAATTGAATACGGACGTAGCCGCCACGAAGGCGCTAAGACGGAAAACGCTCTTAGCTAAGAGGAAAAACCTTCGTAAGTACCTTCCTGAATCCGGCCCCAGGTTTGCTGGCTATATTGAATTAGTAGTGTTTAGTATCTGTATGTTATGTGTAGGATTTCCGACATAACTCCAGGGGGGGGGGGGGAGGCAAAATACAGGTCGAAGTAATTAGTGAAATATGTGACAAGAACTGTCCCCTCCCTGAGGAGAACCACAGAGATCGAACTCGCTCCTAGTCAAAATTGGGTGTGGGAGTCCGTAGATTGGGACGGGTGTCGCCAGGGGTGGGGGGGGGGGGGGACATTGTGGGTCACAGGGGTTAATGAATGGGATGTTGTGGGTCATGTAGGAAGAATGTGTGTGTGTAGGCGTATGGTGGGATAAGTAATGGGGAGTATTGTTGGAAAAAAGCTTACTCTATTAATTGATTGATATTTAATTAATAGATTAATTTAAATTAATCGAAGGACCACCATATTTTGACTAAAAAGGGAACCAGATAAAGTTAAATTATAAGGACTGAAATACCAGTGCCTGTTGATAAGGAAACTATTAAAGGTTATTCTTTAAATTTCAATGGACTGTATAATATTAATGTTCGAGAATAAACTTTCCATCCTTCACAAAATAGGGGGTTAATACCAGAAGTAATTTACTTCCAGTACGCTTCATCGAGGCTGGTTCTTCCTCGAATAAAATGAGTAATTTGTACTAAATAACATGTACATAAACATTAGATAAATTGATTAATGGTAAGAAGATTATATGTTGATTAAACAAGAAATTATTCTCATTTGACTTCAATGAGGCTATCAAATTACGTTAGATATCCCAAATCAAATAAGTAAGTAATTATCAAAAGAAGGCACCAAACCGGGAAGGCTATGTAGCACCATCAAATACGCAAAATAATCAGAGGGCGCTAAATATCACCAAGGATGCCAATACGAGAACAAAAACGCATAAGGCGAACGATATCAAAAGTATCCGAGTCACCAAGAATTCTATCGAGGGACAGGTGACCGCGAGGGGCGGTCGGAAAGCAAGACACACGCTCGTCCTGGAAGTCAGGACATTCAAGAAGGACATGCACGACCGTAAGAGGGACAATGCAACTAGGACAATAAGGAGCAGGGCGGCGCTCCATCAAGTGACCATGGGTTAAGCGAGTATGGCCAATATGCAACCTCGCTAGAGCTGTTTCCCACCGCCGGTTACGGTGGAAGGAGGACGGCCACGAGGAAACACAACATTTAAGAGTACGTAGCTTGTTACCAGTAACAGACAACCAAGAAGCCTGCCAACGGGTAAGGACTGAGGAATGGATAACCGGGTAAAAGTCGGAATACGGAATGCCTTTACGAGAGATGGGACAAGAGCGGACAGCTTCCTTAGCGGCAGCATCCGCACGCTCATTTAAAGACACGCCAATATGGCTGGGAACCCAACAAAACTCAACCGACTTAAATTTACTGTGAACGAGAAACAGCCAATGCTGGATCTCGACAACTACCGGATGAACTGGATTAAAGCACCCGAGAGCCATGAGGGCACTACGAGAGTCAACAACAACCACAAAGGAAGACTGACAACGAGAAAGCAGGAGACGAAGAGCATAGAGAATAGCATAAAGTTCCGCTGTAAAGATGCTAGTCTCCGGAGGCAAGCGACACATATAAGTGCGATCAGGAAAAACAACAGAGTAGCCAACACCGTCCGCTGACTTAGACCCATCGGTGAAGACAGAAACGGAGCGGGAGTGAGAAGAAAAGTGCTCGAGGAAAAGGCGTTTTAGAACTGTAGGAGGGGTAAAAGCTTTAGTGATACGAGTCAAGGATGTACAAAACCGCGGAAGAGGGACCCTCCACGGGGGCAAAGAAGGAACAACACGAGGAGAAACATCAGAAATACGAACGGAAAGAGAATCCTGCAGGCGAGATAACCGGACAGAAAGAGGGAGGTGGTGAAGAGGAACAGGAACCGCAGGAGGGGTAAAAGTTAAAGCACGACAGAGACGAGAGGAAGGATGTTGCAAGGACCGCGCAAGATAGCGAAGACAGTAGCGATCACGGCGGTCCTGGAGAGACAGGAAGCCAGTGTCAACACACAAGCTAAGGACGGGAGTCGAACGAAAGGCACCAGAACTGAGGCGCAACCCAGCATGGTGCAAAGCATCAAGACGGCGAAGAGTAGAAGGAGAAGCAGACGAGTAAGCAGGGCAACCATAATCGAGCTTAGACAGGACGAGAGAGGAATGTAAAGCAAGGAGAGTGCGCCTATCTGCCCCCCAAGAAGTATGGGACAAGACCCGAAGGAGGGTAAGGGACTTAGAGCACTCAACACGGAGGTAAGAGATATGGGGAGACCAAGACAAACGAGTGTCAAGGAATAACCCCAAAAGCTTTGCGGAATCTTTGTATTCAAGGGGATAACCATAAAGTGACAAAGAGGGACGAAGAACAACCCGTTTCCGCGTAAAAGTCATGGCACAAGTCTTAGAAGTAGAGAACTTGAAGCCATGACCTGTGGCCCAAGACGACACGGCATCAATCGCAAGTTGAAGCCGGCGTTGAAGGAGAGGCGAATCATCACCCTGACAACAAAGGGTAAGATCATCGACATAGAGAGCGGAGAAGACACCAGAAGGAAGAGAGGAAAGAAGACCATTGAGGGCAACCAGAAAAAGAGTAGTGCTCAGAACACTACCCTGGGGCACACCTTCGTATTGCTGAAAAGAGGGAGAGAGAGCGGTACCAAGGCGCACCCGAAAGGAACGACGAGAGAGGAAGCTGCGGAGAAAGAGAGGGAGATGACCACGAAGGCCAAAAGAATGAAGTTGAGATAGGATATGATAACGCCAAGTGGTGTCGTAAGCCTTTTCTAGGTCAAAAAGGACGGCAACAACGGAGGTCTTCGCAGCAAAAGCAGTACGTATATAGACCTCCAAGTTCACCAGGACATCTGTCGTGCTGCGGCACTTGCGGAAACCAAATTGAGAAGGGGAGAGGAGGTGATGGTGTTCCAGGAACCACATCAGACGAACGTTAACCATACGTTCAAAGAGTTTGCAGACACAACTTGTGAGAGCAATAGGGCGAAAGTCCTTAGGGGAAGTACCCAGAGACCCCGGTTTGCGAACAGGGAGGACAACGGCATCGAGCCAGTCCTCAGGGACTGACGACGACTCCCAGATCCGATTATACAGACTCAGTAAATACTGAGACGTGCTCGGAGGGAGATGGCGAAGCATCTCATAATGAATACCATCGGAGCCCGCCGCCGTAGAACCGCAGAGGGCCAGGGCAGAACGAAGTTCAGAGAGAGAGAAGGGATCATTATAGGGAAGCTGAAGATGAGTGCAGAAATCTAAAGGACGAGACTCAAGGACAGGTTTACGAAGAAGGAAAGATTGGGGAAGATGAAGACCAGAGCTAACAGAAGAAAAGTGGGAACCCAGTTCGGAAGCGACCTGCAACGGGTCCGCCACAAGAGTATCATGGAGGTGAAGGACCGGTGAAACATCGGGAACGAACTTACCCGCTATCTTGCGGATACACTTCCAGATCTGGGCCAGAGGGGTTTCGGACGTAATTGTCGAGACATAAGATGCCCAACATTCACGTTTAGCCGTACGGATGGCCCTACGGGCCACCGCACTCGCTTTCCGAAAGAAAAGAAAAGAATCGGTCGTCTGCCTACGGCGGTGCTTCTTCCAGGCTGCACGCTTACAGCGGACAGCCCGAGCACAGTCCGCATTCCACCAGGGAACGCACTTCCGTGGACCCCGAGAGGAAGAGCGAGGAATAGAGCGGAGGGCAGCGTCGAAGACAGTGTCACGAAAAAGGAGGAGAGCGCGAGAGAGGGGCAGAAGGGAGAGGTCAGAGAGAGTAGCACTGAGGGAAAATAGGGTCCAGTCCGCCTTAGCAAACTGCCACCTAGGGAAAGAGAGGGAAGGGCGAAAAGAGAAAAAGGAAACAAGGATGGGGAAATGATCACTTCCATGGAGGTCATCAAGAACCTGCCATGTGAAATCTAAGTAAAGAGAAGAAGAGCAGAGAGAAAGATCAAGACAAGAAAGGGTACGAGTTCGAGAGTCCAAATGAGTGGGCTCACCAGAATTCAGAAGAGACAGGGAAGAAGAGAGGAGAAACGGCTCAAGGAGGCGACCCCGGGTATTCGTCAGAACGTCACCCCAAAGAGAATGACGACAATTGAAGTCACCCAGCAGGAGTACAGGCTCCGGCAAGGAGTCTAGGAGGTGTTTCAAATCAGGAAGAGAGAGCGGGACACTCGGGGGGAGATAAATGGAACAAACTGTGTACCATTTCCCCACAAAGATACGAGCAGCAGAACAATGGAGAGGCGAAGGAAAAAGTAAAGGAACAAAGGGAACATCAGCCCGAATCAAGAGAGCAGAAGAATTAGAAGCCCCAGCAATGGCTGGGGGGGGGGGAGAGAAAGGAATAGCCACGAAAACGACCAGGACGAGCACCAAGCATCGGCTCCTGGAGACAGACACAAAGGGGCGAAAACCGCGAAACCAGAAGTTGGAGTTCGAGGAAATTGGCGTAATAACCTCGAACGTTCCATTGAAGAATGGACAACGACGAGAAGAGAAAGGACAAAAACAGAGAACAAGGAAGAAACAAAGGCGAAAGACCAACAGAGCACGTTAAAGAATATCAGGGTCGGGATCAGGGTCAGCAAAGTCAGGGTTAGGGGGCATGGGTAAACTGAGCAAAGACGGAGGGAAGGAAACGGGAGAACAGATCAGAGGTGGGCGGGCAGGGTCCGGAGGAGGAGGAGGAGGAGGAGGAGACAACGGAGAGGAGCAGTCAAGGACAGCAGCAGGAAGAGGGGGAGTAGAAAGAGAGGAGCGCACCCCAGCAAGAGCAGCAACCGAAAGGGAAGCAGGGGCCAAAGAAACCTCCATAGCGGGAACAGGGGGCGCAAGCACTGAAACGGGAGTGGAAGGAGCAACAGAGCCAGAAGGAGGAGCTGAGGAAGAAAGCGAAGCCTTCTTACCCGCCGGGGAAGAGGAAGGAGAGGAGCCAGGCTTACGCTTCTGACTTAAAGAGACCGGTGTCCCAGCAACTACGTACCGGGCAACGGATTCCAGTGTCTCAACAGGAGAAGCCGAACGAGAGCACACACGACGGCCGTTAGGAGAGCGATGGACATCCGCCCGCACCGACAGGCGGCGGGGAGAGCCGATAGATGGAGGAAGAGGATGGGAAGGAGGATCGGAGGGGGACGAGGAAGGAGACACAGAAGACACGACAGACCGGGTAGAAGGAAGGGGAACCCCAGACAGAGGACCAGGAGGAGGATCCTTCGGGAGAGAACCCAAAGGGACAGAGGAGGGGGCAGTGGGCGCATCAGGGTCCAAGGCCAGGAAACGGTTGCGAGTCTGAGGAAGGCGGGAAGGACGAGGAGAGGAAGAGCGCAACACGCGAGCATAAGAGATATTAGCATAAGGCGGGAGCCGGCGAACCTGGCGCCTCGCCTCAGGAAAAGATAAACGCTCCCGGTGCTTCAAGTTGAGGACGGCTGCCTCAAGCTTGTAATGGACACACGCACGGGAGAAGGTAGGATGGGCCTCACCGCAGTTGAGGCAACGAGCCTGGGGAGAAGCGCACTCCGACTTAGAGTGACCTTCGCCACCACACACAGGACAGAGAGAGACAGTCCCGGAGCAGCGGAGGGCACCATGCCCAAACCTCCAGCACTTGTTGCAGAGCCGAGGAGAAGGAATGTACTCCTGGACAGAGCACCTGGCACCAGCAAGAATGACAGAGGGTGGAAGGGTCCTACCATCAAAGGTAATCTTCACAACCCGGAGGGGTTGACGGCGACTACCACGAGGGGGACGAGTAAACGTGTCCACCTGGAGAATAGAATGGCCCTGGGCAGCGAGGATATGTCGAATATCGTCGTGGCAGTCGCGTAGGTCCCGAACACCGGTCGCAACATGGGGCGGGAGCAAAATAGTGCCAACACTGGCATTCAACTGAACGTTCTTCGAGACCCGAACGGGGGTCTCGCCAAGGCAGGATAAGGCAGCCAAGCGGGAAGCAGCATCCTGAGAAGGAGCAGCAACGACACGCGTACCGAGACGAGTGGGGTTAAAAGTAATGGAGGCATCCACGGAATCAATGAGATGTCGATGAAGGGAGAAATCGTCAGGAGGCGCAGAATCAAGAGGGAGGAGATCAAAATATTTGGCCCACGAAGCGGGACCAAACAAGGCTTGATAGGTAGCAGAACTGGAAGGAATCGAGCGAGGGCGGCCGTGACGAGAACGGCGGTGAGAACCCCCAGAGAGAGAGGGGTTAAAAGGCGCAGTAGTTACAACTAGAGAAGGAGCCGCGCCAGGGGACGAGGTAGTCACCACTGGGGGCTTGGGGCTCGACCCAACCACAGAGGAGGGAGGGGAGCCAGGGGAAGGAGTCAGAGAGGCCAAAGGAGGAGCAAGGTCGGGGCCCAATGCAGCGGAGGCTACAGAGCCCGGTCTTCCAATACGGACCGACTCGGGGGCTTGGTCGCCCACCCCACGAGCCTGAAAAGGTAAGCCAGAAGCAGCCGAAACAGGGGTTATCATCTTGACGAAATTACGAATTCACTCACGAATGTGCCCCCACACCCACCATGGAGCCACAATTAGAGGCAGGACACCCAACAAGAAGCTATCGCCGATCTTGTCGGGGCCTCCTAGGGGTGCGTCGTGAGTATACGCCCCACAAACGCCACCTTAAGAAACCGACAGTCCGTCGAGATCGGGTTCAGTGACGAAGTGGGGATTGACAATAAAAGGTTCCCCTCGCTCTCGACGTCGGGTACTGCAGTTCTACGGGTGCAAGAGTATGCCTCCTCAAGCACCCGGGCGTCAAAGTAGAAGAAGTCCAAGGGAAGAACCAGAACGAGCAAAAGGTCGGCAGGAAACGGCAAGCAGATAGGAGAAGAGGGGGGAGAAAAACGAAACAGAAGGAAAAGGAAAAGATGCCCAGCAGAATTGGAGAGGACGGCAGCAAGAGCACAAGGCTAGAAATGGACAGAGGACTGTCCCAAGGAGCATCACACTCCGGCAGCCGCCCACTAAGCCCCCAGACGGCGACAACGAGCTGAGCGGGGAGGGGGCCAAATCAAATAAACTAAATATCCTTGACTGATAATCAATTCTAGATTTCACTCAATCAAAGAAAGTAATTGAAAAGGGTTCAGCTGCTTAGCTGTAATAGTGAACGGTGAGGTAGAGGTGCAATGGCCTCGTCTGCTACTTGCTGCAACATGTAAGCTCGAGCATGGTGTGGGAATGAGAGGACCACGACCACTTTCAACACAAGCTGAAATTTCAACTAAATATACCAATTGTTTACACCTACTATCTAGTATCCTCACTATGCCATAGAAGGAATAAAATTAATTCCTTATGGACGTACTAATTGTTTGGGGAGGTCGAGTGGCGTAACGATGGACAGTGCACAGTAAAAAGATATATATATAGAGAGATCTCATGATATAACTAATACTAAGCCACTTAACCTGTTGGTTGTCCACCGAAGCAATCCTAGATTGCTACTGGAGCAATTGCACGCTCCTAGGCTGATTAACTGCAAGGGCCTAACGTAGAATTGATGAAAATTCGACTCTTCCGGGACGCACGATGCGATTGTTGGCATCGCTAGCTCGTGGCGAATGCTCAAGCCGAATGGCATCTCTCCGCCTCCCTCCCTCAGCCCATCTCACGCATTCACAACAGAATTTAATAATCACGGATAATTTTTTTCCGTGTAATTACTGATGTAATGCATTAATGAGAACAGAGTGGCAATTGTAGGATATTAAATAAGATCATATTCTCATTAAATGGTGTTAATCGAGAAATGGAGAGAAATTTTATTTCCTCCATCGCATTCATACGTAACAGATATATCTGTTACTTGATAATAATCTCAGTTAATAACTCTCGGTTTTGGCTTATTGGGAGTTATATCATCCGTAGTTAATTATTGCATGGAATACTGTATATTTAGAGAACCACATTCAATTCTCTAACATACTGGTAATAAATATGTTTAAATGGACATTATCTGACGCAATCCTGCCTCTCGATGTCGTGAGAATATTAGCAATCTGCTTAGATAAAGAAATATTAATTTATGTTAGCACTACAGTTAGAATTAATAATTACTATACTTAGTATACAATAATGATGTATTATAATACAATGGTAGTGTGTCAGTGTTGGAAATTTCCAACACAACTCCGGGGGGAAAAACTCTGGTCGCAGTTCAATGTTAAGTACTGACATACCTATCTCGAAGTTAATTTATTGTTAGTATGTTAGTACACACATAACGGATGTCCCGTTATGTCAAGGACAGATAAGACTTTAAATCTTGTAGAGAAACTCATGTTAAATGTAAAACATGGAACTGTGAATCATCTAAAGTTAATAACTACTAAAGCCTACAATGTACTCCATGACTGGTGTCGCGATGACTGTTACGGCCCTACTGGGGCGTAACCGGGTTCTTTTCTGGTGTTATTAGAATTTGGGAATCCGGCCCCAAGTTAGTAGTGGCTTTCAAGGGGGTGTGTTCCGTAACGTAAGTTTAATTAAAGGGGAAGAGATACAAATGCACTGCTTTATATATATAATCACCACCACCATAAATAAATATATAAACCGTCACACGGGGGTTATAAATACACAAATGTACAATGACTTGTCTTCCTTTGAAGACTCAGGATGCTCCTCGGTGCTCACGATGAGTAGCCCTGGTTCTCTTCTTTGGCCCACGATGAATCCTCTGATTCTCTCGGCGAATCTACCCTGGCCACAGGCCAGCCAAATCACAGTCCCACTGGGTGCTACGTCGTAGAGGCCTTCAACTACCATATTGACGTTAGCTTTGTTTCTAGTCTTAGGTTCAGTATTTTAGTCCATCTGGGAGTTCAGCCTGTAGCTGGCAGGTTCCGATCAGCTCTGCTGTGTAGGCCACTCCACGACCGATACTAGGGTTGCGAGCCCTAGACAGGAGCCTCGTGTGATTCCGCTGATCACTCTCCTCTCTCAGCACCACAGTGGCTAGTCTCTTCCACCAGCTAACCCCGGATAAGACGATTCCTGGTACTGCCATGTCACAGGCAGGCTAACACTCTCAACAGTGTTCGTCCGGGGGTGACTCACAGCTTCTTCAGAGCAAACTTGTGGAGAGACCTTGGCTGCCTTGGGTAGACTGATCCATCGTCCAATACAGCAGTCCCAGGTCGACTCTGTAATCAGACACGTCATTAGTACTGGGACTAGGGAACCTCACTTGCAAGCTTAGACACAAACGTCCACCTCTCTACTCCATAGATGGCGTTGCTGTCTAAGCGCCACCTCACCAGAGAACAGCAGCGGCTATGTTACGAGCTGATTAAGACGGGAATCCAGCACCTGTGGCCGGTATATCCCGTTCTCACTAGATGGCGTTGTCCATTTGGAGTGGGTTTCGGGAGCGGAATCACAGATGGCGTTGTCGTCACTGCTCCATGCTACGACACTGGACTCAGGTCCGTAACAATGACATGTAACGGATATGTTACTAAGTCTTAAAGTTTTGTAAACTCACAGATGCTCTAGATGGAATAATGTTATAGTTGATAGCCTACACAAACAAATTAATGATTAAATCATACAATTTATGGTAACTGAGAATCCACCTTGAGGTGAATGTCTTGGGTCATTGTGACTTGTAGCTTATTTGTTACTAGACATCACAACACAGCATCATCACGATTACTCAAATTGGATGGTAAATTATTTGCTCTCAGTCAGAGCTATAACAGGCTTGTAGTTTCCGTTTACATTGTTGAGCAGCTGCTCTAGGTGGACGGGTGCTCGGTAGATCAGAATTGTTGTCCTCGGAAACTGTAGGTGAAGTTGGTTCTGTTAAACACTCTCGTTCTGCTAATTTGAGAGGTACCAATTTCTCTAATGTTTTTAGGGTAGTAGTGTCTCGGCACAAAACCCGTACTACTCTCAGGATGCCTTGGTGATCTGGGTGGATAGAGACAATTTTGCCTATAGGCCATTCTGACCTGGGTCCATCACTGTCAATCAGTACTAGGTCTCCTGGTTTGAGTTGAACTTTTTTATAGGGGCTCCAAGCTCCATAGTGGTACTCTCGTAGAGCTGTAAGGTACTCTCGAGTCCACACCTCATTCCACCTTTCAATTACTCTCGAGAGATGTTGGTAACTTTCCACTAAATCACTGCTAGTCACATGGGAAGGGTCAACGGGATCCTCTTCTGCCAAACGTATCAGAGGGCTCAGCAGGCCTCCATGTATTAAATGTGAGGGACTGAGGCTTCTCTCTGTGAGAAGTCATCTGATAGGTAAGATAAGGGGCGGTTGTTGACTCGCGCCTCAATTTCTACGACGAGTGTTTGGAGTTCAGAGAAACTAATTTTCTGTCGATGTACGGTCTTCCTTAAACATTTCTTGACAGTCCCTATCATACGTTCATAGAACCCACCTTGCCTGGGTGCTCTGGGAACTATAAATTTCCAGTGGCATTGTCTCTGCATGACAGACTGCACTTCTGGATGATTCCATATCTCTCGTAGGCAGGCTTCTCCTGCCACAAAATTTGAATCATTATCAGATATCATTGGTTTGGGACAGGATCTGCGAGCTGCAAATCTACGAAAGGCTTGGATGAAGGCTTCGGCACTCATGTCAGAAGTCACTTCTAGATGTACGCCTCGTGTGATTGCACACATGCAGAGGCAAATATAAGCTTTCACTGGTATCTTATCTGGAGTGCCAGTGAGAAGCAAGGCTCCTGTGTAATCGACACCAGTGGTCTCAAAGGGACGAAGATGGACTACTCTCTCCTTAGGGAGTGGTGGAGGTCCTGGGTAAGGACACACTCGAGTTTCGTATCTTTTGCAGATTACACAGAACTTAATGAGTGATTTGACAGTTTGACGACCTTGGGGAAGCCAATATTTCTGTCTCAAGTCGGCGAGAGTGTCCAACACTCCACCATGCAAAGTACCATATTGATGATGATGTAAAACTAGAAGTTTTGTAATAATGTCGTGACGTGGTAGAAGGATCGGATTCTTTGTATCCAAATCAATTTCTGCATGAAGCAGACGTCCTCCACACCTTAATATATTATGAGTGTTGGTATCGAACCAGATACCTAGAAACTTGGTTAATTTATCTGGAAGATTTTCATATTCACTTCCATACGTCTCTTGTTTTACACGTTTGATCCAGTAGAAGATAGGATTGGGAAACTTATGCCTGATTCCTATCTTAGCAAGAAAATCAAACACATGTGCTGTCACTCTTAATAACTTACTCAAGTTGGAATAATTGTGAGGATTAATAGCTAAGATTCGGTGAGGTTCTGGTTCTTTCATGGGAGTAGTGATATTGGTCACTATGACTTGTGGCTTTTGTTTGGGCCACTGACCACTAACAAGCCATGAAGGTCAATTAAACCACATCGAAGACTTGATTAGCTGTTTTAATGTTAAACCTCTTGACAAGTAATCTGCAGGATTGTCCTTAGTGAGTACATGTCTGAATTTATATTCAGCAGATAATTCATGAATTTCCCTAACACGATTACTAACGCAGGGAGTTTTATTGTTATTATTTCTTACCCATTGTAAGACTGCCTCATTGTCTGACCACACTACGATTTCACCAAAGTGAATATTATTGAGTGTCTTGGCCAGGCAATGAGCCAATCGTACTCTCACCAGCAATGCAGTTAACTCCATTTGAGGTAAAGATTTCTTCTTGATTGGAGCAACTCTTGCTTTAGATGTGAGTAAAAATGATTGTACATTATTGACTAAGCAGGCTGCAGCGCCATATACTTTGCCAGAGGCATCGCAAAAGACGTGTAAATTTGTGGGTAAGTTTTGTCCTGAAGCATTACGAGGAAATTTCAAAACACCTAATTGATTGAAATCCGGTACGGGTATTTGCCATTTATCTTGCAACTCAATTGGCAATGGATCATCCCATCCCATATGTTTCTGCCAGCATTCCGGCATGAGGAGTTTGCCCCTTATTAAAATAGGACTAAGTAAGCCCAAAGGGTCAAATGGTTGACTGACATACGAGAGTAATTTTCTCATGGAAAGGGTTGAATTATTGGTTTGTACTGACTTGACATTCATCTCGCCAGTAACTGTGTTTCATTCCACGCCCAGAACTTTTAATTGATTAGGCACCTGATAACCCGGAAATTCTTTCTCGATTATTTGCTTTAATGATTTATATTGTTTGAGGCCCATGATTGTAGTGGCATATTGGCTCCTAACAACTCATGGTTAGCCTCATGGTAGATTTCTACCAATTTGGATTTGTCATTAGTAGTTCCCTGGAAATTATCAATATACAAGTTGTCACTGATCTCCGTTTTATAAGGGCTATTTGACTTCTTCAAATGTGTATCTAATGTGGCTTGAAGTAGAAACAGTGAAGAAGTCGCACTGAATAGCACAGAGGCAAACCGATAGGTTACGACATCACTGTCAGGATCCAGTGGGTCCTTAATCCAGAGAAATTTTGATGTAATTACGATCCTCCTCTTGTAAGCCTACTCTAAGGAAAGCCTTACTGATATCAGCAGTATAAGCGAAAATACCAGTGCGGAATCATACCAATACGTCATGTAGCCTTTGTGTCAGGCTAGGTCCCGTTTGGAGACATTCATTCAAGGACACGCTATTTGTCTTCACTTTGGCACAACAGTTGAAGACGATACGTATTGGTGTTGTCAATGAATCTTTCACAACAGAGTGATGGGGTAAATAGTGACCTGTTTTTTCGGTCATCATTATCAACAACTTCGATAAATTTACTGTTGAGTTCTTGTTGAATTAATTGATGATACATGTTCAATTTATCTGGCTGTGTCTTCAGCCGTATTAATTAAGACTGTAACTGAGAGGCTGCCATGAAATAATTAACTGGATGTTGTGGATGATTCAACTTCCATGGCAGTCTCACCCAGTATTGTTTGTCTTTATAGACAACTGTGTCTAGATATTGCTGGTAAGTCCACGTATCATCAGGGGTTGGTTTATCAGGGACAATACCTAAAGTGTCTAAATCCCACAGACGATATACAGGTGGATCAGACTCATTATCTTCAGATATTTCTCTGAAATGTAGGGGTGACTGTTCCAAGCCTAGTCACGCCACTATTGAATTGTTAGTTTGTTTGTTGGTTGACGCTGTTTTTTGTTGGAAAAGCACCGGTCCAGTAAGCAATTTGCCTCCAGCAGATGACAACAAATTCATTCCGTGTTGTCTGGTGCATCCTGTTATAAATTTATAATAATAGTCAGCGCCTATTAGGATACCAACATCTGTGAGGCAGTCAGAATTTATTTTGTGATCTGCGAGCCTCATGCCGTTTCGTTTAAGATATCTCGCAGTGCCAGCTAATTAAATAGGACTTGAATAAGTATTGCTAATGTAGCTTGAGTACTTGCTCATTAGTTGACAAGTAAATTGAATATACCCTAAATTAATCTGGCTAAATTACACTCTTCCTCACTCGAGGTTAAATGTACCCTACCTAACAATAAGTAGCTAAGAATTTTGAGCAGTGTTTGAATGTCACCATTAACTTTCTTCTGGCTAGCTCTTCATTATCACCATTAGATGTGATAGTGATCATTCAGCAGCACTCAAAATTCATACACACAAATAATTAATACACAAAATAAATAATATGTATACACTCTAATCAGAGTTACTGTAAAGTTTGAATCCCACCCTTGGTAGGGTCAACACAAGAATGAATAATGTATGCACTACTGACTAGTCCAAGACTAGTTGAAAGAATTTCTACCTAAGAAACTACTAAATTATTTAGTCTGTATTTGTGCAAAACTCAGTACAATCACAGCCTAAATTCCTACCTAATAAAGGTTGGCATCAATTAATTTATGGTGCAATAATGTGAATATATAGTTGTGCTATGTTTTTTTTTTTTAGATTTTATAGTTTATATAAATGTGCACTTACACACACAGGTGAAAATACAAATATGTACAATTAATTTTGGCTTGCTAGCCACAGCCTTTTATGGTGGTTGATTGTGTTGACCAACTTGTCAACTACATGTGACCTAGACTCACCTGACAGGTGTACACCATCTCCTACCAGGTTTTGCCTGTATGGTCTGGCTGTAAATTGAATGTAAGTGGCATCCAATCGTACTCTCTTCCTCAGCCGAAAGTTTATATATTTGGCAGCCCTCTGGTAATATTCTGGACTCACTCCCCAACGATTATTATTGCTCAGTTGGCGAGGTTCCACCAATGTGAACACTACTGAACAGCTAACTAAGTTTAAATGAGGAAATTATTGTTTTAAGGTGATTAATTACCTCAGCTGGGTGTCGAGTAGGATGGATGTCATTACCACCTAAATAAATAATAGTTAGATAGTGAGGCCACTCTAACGCAGGTGTTAATGTGGAGTTATTATAGAAATTATGAGCTGTTGCTCCTGGTTACCTGAAGATTCTTACCTCAGTGTGAGGTATAGGTCTGAGTGCTGTGGGTAATTGACTGTGTCCCACTAGTGCTATTTATACATGAGGTATAAGCAGCTAATAAATTGGTGTGGATTAGGCTAGCCTATGTGGTACACTGCCGGTAGCCACAGTTAATAAAATGTGGTTAGCCTAGATTACTACACACAGTAATTAGTTATGATTATGGAATTAATTGTAATACATCCGGTTCGATAAGAACCATATTTTTGTGTTGGGAAGAAAGCTTACTCTCTATTAATTGACTGATATTTAATTAATAGATTAATTTAAATTAATTGAAGGACCTCCCTATTTTGACTGAAAAGGGAAACAGATAACGTTAAATGATAAGGACTGAAATATCAGTGCCTATGGATAAGGAAACTATTAAAAGTTATTCTTTAAACTTCAATGGACTGTATAATATTAATGTTCGAGAATAAACTTTCCGTCCTTCACGAAATGGGGGGTTAATACCAGAAGTAATCTACTCCCAGTACGCTTCATCGAGGCTGGTTCTTCCTCGAATAAAATGAGTAATTTCTACTAAATAACATGTACATAAACATTAGATAAATTGATTAATGGTAAGAAGATTATATGTTGATTAAACAAGAAATTATTCTCATTTGACTTCTATGAGGCTATCAAATTACGTTAGATATCTCAAATCAAATAAACTAAATATCCTTGACTGATAATCAATTCTAGATTTCACTCAATCAAAGAAAGTAATTGAAAAGGGTTCAGCTGCTTAGCTGTAATAGTGAACGGAGAGGTAGAGGTGCAATGGCGTCGTCTGCTACTTGCAGCAACACGTGAGCTCGAGCATGGTGTGGGAACGAGAGGACCACGGCCGCTTTCAACACAAGCTGAAATTTCAACTAAATATACCAATTGTTTACACCTACTATCTAGTATCCTCACTATGCCATAGAAGGAATAAAATTAATTCCTTATGGACGTACTTATTGTTTAGGGAGGTCGCGTGGCGTAACGATGGACACTGCACAGTAAAAGATAAATATAGAGATCGCATGATATAACTAATACTAGGGCACTTAACCTGCTGGTTGTCTACCGAAGCAATCCTAGATTACTACTGGAGCAATTGCACGCTCCTAGGCTGATTAACTGCAAGGACCTAACATAGAATTGATGGAAATTCGACTCTCCAGGGACGCACGATGTGATTGTTGGCGTCGCTAGCTCGTGGGGAATGCTCAAGCCCAATGGCGTCTCTCCGCCTCCCTCCCTCAGCCCGTCACACGTATTCACAACAGAATTTAATAATCACGGATAATTCTTTTCCGTGTAATTACTGATGTAATGCGTTAATGAGAACAGGTTTGCAATTGTAGGGAATTAAATAAGATCATATTCTTGTTAAATGGTGTTAATCGAGAAATGGAGAGAAATTTTATTTCCTCCATAGTATTTGTATGTAACAGATAAAACTGTTACTTGATAATAATCTCAGTTAATAACTCTCGGTTTTGGATTATTGGGAGTTATATTATCCGTAGTTAATTATTGCACGGAATACTGATAAATTTAGAGAACACCATTCAATTCTCTAACATACTGGTAATAAATATGTTTAAAAGGACATTATCTGACGCAATCCTGCCTCTCGATGTCGTGAGAATATTAGCAATAGTCTTAGATAAAGAAATATTAATTTATGTTAGCACTACAGTTAGTAGAATTAATAATTACTATACTTGTGCAGGCAATGAGTCACAATAACGTGGCTAAATTATAATGACCAGACCACACACTAGAATGTGAAGGGACGACGACGTTTCGGTCCGTCCTGGACCATTCTCAAGTCGATTGTGATGAGGAAGAAGAGACAGACAATAAATAGGCACGAGAGATGAGGAGCAAAGTAAGGTGTAGTAGAGGGGCTAGTAGTAGGAACTGCAGAGGGCCTATTGGCCCAAACGAGGCAATTCCTATTATAACCACCGAAAGAGAAGGAGAAAAAAATGAGAAGTGGAAAACGAGGGAACGTAGGAGAAGACAATGAACAGAAAAAAAGAGAGAAAAGAGAAAGAAAGGAAAGAGAAAGAAAGGTAAATGGAAAGGGTAAGTTTATGTAAGGTCACGTTTGTTAGAGAGATTAGAGCTTTTCAGTATATACTGTGAAAGCGAAGAGTCCACAGCAACAAAGCCAGGACTCAAGTTCATGTTGGGTACATTGTGTATTAGAGCCGATTCAACAAGACGGCGTCTGTGTAGAGTAGAGGCAGGAAAGATTATTTTGGAGGAAGACCAATCAATGGGATGATTAGAGTCCCTCACATGGCAGAAGAGAGCATTGTTAGTGTCTGCAGACTTAACACTTCTCTTGTGTTCTTTAAGTCTGTCATTCAGTGTACGGCCAGTTTCGCCAAAGTATTGGAGAGGACAAGACGAACAGGAAATAGAGTAGACACCAGCAGCATTAGAAGCAGGAGGAGCAGTGTGAACTAGATTGCTACGAAGTGTGTTAGTTTGACGAAAGGCGAGCTTAATGTCAAGAGGACGAAAGGTATTAGTAAAAGTTTTGAGTTCAGATATGAAGGGAAGGAATAGTACAGTGCTACTAGTGTTGGAAGCAGGTTTAGGATGAAAGAAATTTCGTTTAGCTTGAGAGTAGGCACAGTTGATGAAATGCAAGGGGTAACCAAGGCGAGAGAATGATTTGTAGATAAGGACAATTTCAGAATCAAGAAACTGAGGGTCGCTGACGCGTAGAGCGCGGAGGAAGAGAGAGACGAGGACATTTTTCTTAACAGAAGGAGGATGGTAGGAAAAGAAGTGAATGTACATGCCACTGTGCATGGGTTTGCGGTAGACAGAGAAAGAACCCGGACACAGAGCTGTGAACGTGAACGTCAAGAAAAGGAAAGAGAGGAATAAGATTCTCACTCAACTTTGAAATGGATAGAAGGAGCCAGATTGTTAAGAGAAGAGGGCTTACTTTGCTCCTCATCTCTCGTGCCTATTTATTGCCTGTCTCTTCTTCCTCATCACAATCGACTTGAGAAAGGGCCAGGACGGACCGAAACGTCGTCGTCCCTTCACATTCTAGTGTGTGGTCTGGTCATCATAATTACTATACTTAGTATACAATAATTATGTATAATAATACAATGGTAGTGTGTCAGTGTTGGAAATTTCCAATAGGTATACATAAACAAGTTGATAGTGTGAGAGAGGGAGGGAGGGGGGGAGGGAAGGTGCTCCCACATGGTGTGGGACAGGTTGCGGCATGTGGAACATTGAGGGTCATGTAGGGTGAAAGTGTAAGTATAGGAACAGGTGTGGTGAACAGGTGAGCAATAGTAGTAGATGAATATGTATGAGTATGTGACGTAGAGTTAATGACGTGTAGATATATATGTATATATATATACACATATATATCTACACGTCATATATATATATATATATATATATATATATATATATATATATATATATATATATATATATATATATATATATATATATATATATATGCGAACAAGCCTGAATGGTCCCCAGGACAATATGCAACTGAAAACTCACACCCCAGAAGTGACTCGAACCCATACTCCCAGAAGCAACGCAACTGGTATGTACAAGACGCCTTAATCCACTTGACCATCACGACCGGACATAATGAGGTGATAGCCGAGGCTATTTGAACCACCCCACCGCCGGCACTCGGATAGTTATCTTGGGCATAGCATTTTACCAAATCACCTCATTCTTTGGGGCACACGTGAGGAACACAAATGCGAACAAGCCTGAATGGACCCAGGACAATATGCAACTGAAAACTCACACCCCAGAAGTGACTCGAACCCATACTCCCAGAAGCAACGCAACTGGTATGTACAAGACGACTTAATCCACTTGACCATCACGACCGGACATGATGAGGTGATAGCCGAGGCTATTTGAACCACCCCACCGCCGGCACTCGGATAGTTATCTTGGGCATAGCATTTTACCAAATCACCTCATTCTTTGGGGCACACGTGAGGAACACAAATGCACAAATTCAGTTGCATATTGTCCTGGGGACCATTCAGGCTTGTTCGCAAGCCGAGGCTATTTGAACCACCCCACCGCCGGCACTCGGATAGTAATCTTGGGCATAGCATTTTACCAAATCACCTCATTCAGTTGAGTTTTCAGTTGCATATTGTCCTGGGGACCATTCAGGCTTGTTCGCATTTGTGTTCCTCACGTGTGCCCCAAAGAATGAGGTGATTTGGTAAAATGCTATGCCCAAGATTACTATCCGAGTGCCGGCGGTGGGGTGGTTCAAATAGCCTCGGCTATCACCTCATTAGTCCGGTCGTGATGGTCAAGTGTATTAAGGCGTCTTGTACATACCAGTTGCGTTGCTTCTGGGAGTATGGGTTCGAGTCACTTCTGGGGTGTGAGTTTTCAGTTGCATATTGTCCTGGGGACCATTCAGGCTTGTTCGCATTTGTGTTCCTCACGTGTGCCCCAAAGAATGAGGTGATTTGGTAAAATGCTATGCCCAAGATTACTATCCGAGTGCCGGCGGTGGGGTGGTTCAAATAGCCTCGGCTATCACCTCATTAGTCCGGTCGTGATGGTCAAGTGGATTAAGGCGTCTTGTACATACCAGTTGCGTTGCTTCTGGGAGTATGGGTTCGAGTCACTTCTGGGGTGTGAGTTTTCAGTTGCATATTGTCCTGGGGACCATTCAGGCTTGTTCGCATTTGTGTTCCTCACGTGTGCCCCAAAGAATGAGGTGATTTGGTAAAATGCTATGCCCAAGATTACTATCCGAGTGCCGGCGGTGGGGTGGTTCAAATAGCCTCGGCTATCACCTCATTAGTCCGGTCGTGATGGTCAAGTGGATTAAGGCGTCTTGTACATACCAGTTGCGTTGCTTCTGGGAGTATGGGTTCCAGTCACTTCTGGGGTGTGAGTTTTCAGTTGCATATTGTCCTGGGGACCATTCAGGCTTGTTCGCATATATATATATATATATATATATATATATATATATATATATATATATATATGTATATATATATATATATATATATATATATATATATATAAACATTAATTCCCATTAGACTGTTCCTTCACCTTCTTACCATTTATATATATATATATATATATATATATATATATATATATATATATATATATATATATATATATATATATATATATACATATATATATATATATATATATATATATATATATATATATATATATATATATATATATATTTATGTATATGTTTTTGTTCTTTCTTTTTAGAGATAGTATAGTTTTCTTTTTTTACAGATTTCACACCTGTGTGTATAGACTTGGTATCCACCAGCGGTGAAATTGACAGTGAGACAGACACTGACAACAGGTGTGAGAGCAGTGACAGCTCCGCGGAGCCGTCATTACTCATAGACGACCCGCACCCCCCAGCTTGCGGGGTGGGAGGGAAGCGTTCACACCCCCACACAATTCTGCGTTCTTCCCCCAGTCCTCAACCTCAATCTAGCATCAGCAGTGGATGTACTATCAACAGCTCTGCTGTCAGCAGCAGCAGCAGCAGCAGCAGCAACGTTAACAGCATCACAATCAACAGAGTGAGAATAGTCTTGACTCGGATGACATCTCCGCAGACCTTGACTCGTTATCGTCTGACAATTCTGAGTGGTTAGCAATGTCAGGCGTAACAGCTGACAGCCCAGCCTCGCCGATTCATGCTGGAGGGGGACCCTCACCACCCCCCACCCTACCTAGTCCTCCCCCACCCCCTCCACAGCCGCTCACTCCCTCTCCCCCACCTGCGCTAGAAATTCAACCTCGACTGCTGGATCGAATTGATAACTATAATGGTGGATATGTTCGGCTTTCATTCTCTATACCAGACCATGTTAACACCTCCCCCGGGCTCTATCTGAGAACATACAAAGATTTTTTCATTAATGAGATTCGCTCTCTCTTCTCTCCTCATCATCCGTCCCTCATAATTTACCCAGACATCACACTAATTGTGCACAATTTAAATATGCAACAAGACGGTGCGGAGGAAGAGGACCAACTCGATCCCATAAATAATGACGGGTTCCCCATATGAGGCGTGGGACGAACAGTAACTCAGGACGAGCTAGATACACTTATTTATTTTTGGGCTGATGAATTGACGGAAAAAATATTCCTTTACTTGGAAGAAAAAGAGGGGTCCGGTCCAATGTCTTGGTTGAGCGGCTCACAGGGTTTTACATTATCTGCGCACAGATTGAACTTCCGATAAGATTAGGCTTGAATGTTGAGTATCCTGAAGGCTTGCGCGGAAAGAAGTTGGTTTTCAATCCAGAGGGAGAGGCCGATATTTGCCTTATGCAGTGCATCGCTGCTTATAAATGTTTGGGTAGGGGAATGCACCTAGATAATATTCGTAAACGGTGTGGAGAAGCGAGATGGTGTCTCTGACACATTAATTGGACAGCCGATGTCAATTCTGCAGTGACATTTGAGGATATTCACAAGGTAGAAAAAATTAACAAAGCCAGTATATTCATCTATTCACTAGAAAGAGATGAAAATGCGAGGAGTCAATGACACTATATCACTCTAAGTTAGGAAGAGAAGGGAAGAGGAGGCTATACAGACGTCATACCATTGCTGATGTTGGAAGCTCAACACTTGGTACTAATAAAAGATTTTAACCAATATGTAAGTAATATGCGAGGTCATGGAGATCTAATCCAGACCCATCACAGCTTTTGTCATTGTTGTTTTATATCGCTCCCACCAGGTCGCATGCAGGCTCATGAAAATACATGTAAAGTACATCAGAATCTCAAATTTTACTCACCAGAGAGGAAGATTACTTTCCGTAACTATGGACGGGGATATGGTCTTAGTCACATGTGCTTTTATGACTTTGAGTGTATGTTGGCCGCTCCAACCCTAAGGGCATGATAGAATCACGTCACAATGCAGCCGCGTATTCGTACATCATCATTGACAGACAGATGAATGTTGTTGAGAATGACACCTATTTGGGTAAGGATGCGGTTAATCACTTTGTAGGCACACTAGAAGCGTCATGGGCTAGAATCAAGAGGGGTTTAGTATCCTACAAACTTCACATGTCTCAGCAACAGCAGGCCATATTTGAGACAAAAACCGTCTGTGAACTCTGTGATGAACCTTTTAGCAGGGATGATGTAATCAAAGTCTGGCATCACACCACACAATAAGATTCCACAATTATAAAGCGGCTTACCGTGATAGATGTAATTTGCAGTGTATAAATTCATAGAAGTTCCAGTACACTTTTTCTCACAACGCTTCCTATGATTTAGGAGTGATCCTAAACGAGATGAAAGATCGACTGGGGATGGAAATAGATATATTAGCTAGGGACGGATTTAAGTTTATGAAAGTTGATGTGAACAACTTAAAATTTTTGGACAGTTTAGCCATTCTCAACGGCTGACTAGGAAGAATAGCGAAAGATCATATTGATAGTGGAAAACCCACCACCTTCACTTTGGCTATGTTAAAGGGAGTAACTAAAAAGGCCATCCCTAAACTGATCACTGGTAAACAAACATTTTGCTATGATTACTTATCATCTTTGAGTGTACTAGATGAACCACACTTGCCTCATGTGATAAGTTTACAATAAACTGAAAGACGAAGAGTTATCAGAAAAGATTATAAACAAGCCTTAGAAATTTTTGAGCTAACTAAATGTCATAACATAGGGGAGTATCTGCTCCTTTACCTCAAAGTGGACACGGGATTGCTGGCTGATGTGTTCACAGTCTCGCGAGATACCATGCTTGCTCTGTACAAATTGGACATTTCCCGATACATTTCTCTACCCTCATTCGCTTGGGATGCATTCTTGCTTTAAATCGAAAGTTGAACTTGATGTTGTGTCAGACCCATTGTTATATGATTTACTTCGTCGGAATCTCCGAGGTGAGTTCACCAGTGTTACGAGACAATACACGAATGTGGAGACCCAGCATACAGGCTTAGATCTAGGTGGTGATAATAGCTACATCATCTACCTTGATTTTAACAATCTTTATGGAGCGTGTATGACTGAACTGCTCCCTCGTGGCGGGATTCGGAAACTGACACAAAAAGAGTGTGACATGCTGTTAGAGCAAGGCTTGGAGAATATCCAAGGTGACAGGTCCAAGGGGTATTGGGCGTTGTGTGATACACTGCAGGTTAGTCCAGAGGTGCCTAGGTATACAGATGAACTGCCCTTAGTTCTTTCCCATACTTGCATTACCGAGGAACATATTTCACCATACAGTAAGAATATTCTTACAGACGAAAGACGCGGTCTGCCTAAAAACAACACTAAATTAATTGCTTCACACCTTCCTCAGTAAGATTACCTGGTTAGTCTGGACTTGTTACAGTTGCTCATGCATATTGGATTAAAGGTAGCTAATGTTCATGACATCTACGAATTCGAGCAGACCTTAAAGACTTCATTGAAACCAATGTTCGTGAACGTGCCAGTACCAAATGCGCGATAAAAAAAAAGGCTTTCAAACTCGTATCAAACTCTATATATGGAAAGAGTTTCACAGATGTATCTAAATATGGGAACAAACACTATTTGGTCACAGATCGTAGTCATTTCCTGAAACATGCTCGAAACCCATTCTTCAAGTGGAGCCTTTTGTTAAGTAAGGATCGTGTGATATGTACTATCAAGCAGAAGTCTCTCCTATTCAATACTCCTACTTATCTGGGTTATCATATATTTCAAATTGCTAAGAGGCGTCTCTATGAGTTCTGGTATGATGTTGTCAAACCCGCGTATGGGGATAAAGCGAGTCTATTATATACAGACACAGACTCTTTCATCATTAAACTTGACTGTCAGGATGTGTTTGAAGAGTTGAATAAGTCTCCTATCTTCGACTGTATGGATTTTAGTAATTTTAATGATACACATCCATCCTACTCTAAAGTGCGTGAAGGTGAACTAGGATTGCTTAAGTCAGAAATAGGCTCTGAGATTATTAACCAGTTAATTGCTCTCAGACCTAAAACATACTCTTTCCCCACTCAAGGTGGGGAGCACACTTGTAAGTGTAAGGGTGTACCGTATCACCTACAAAAGAAACTCTCACATGACTCGTTTCAGCACACTCTTGAAACAAACACTTCAGTCAGGTTTGTGTCGAGATCTATACGTAACGTGCAAGGAAAGATCTGTACATGTCACAGTACATGCAGAGGTTTGTCAGCATTTGACGACAAACGCTACATTCTAAGCTCCACTCAGTCTCTAGCGTATGGTCATCCTGATATTCCCAATAACAATGATGATGAGATGGATGTAGAAGTGGGTGAGGAGGCGATGGGAGGGATGGAAGAAGTGTTTATGGAGGAGGATGCGGAAGTAGAGCAACCACAGAAACTCTACCCAATATTCCGCCCCTGGAGCAAACAAGATGCTTCAGCTCAAAAATTGTTCAACCCTTGCTAGATTTATGTTGTACAATTTAGTTAGTATTAAGATAGATGACACATATGACTAGAACTATATACTAAATGAATAGGATGTTTAACATTATTATTGTTTGTGAACTGTGTTAACTGTAAGAACTATGATTAGTTTTAATGCTGCTGTACATAAATTATGTGAATAAACACCAGTAAATGACTAATGTTTGTATAAATACCACCACATTTCCTTAGTTTTAGCAGTCTTAACAAAGCATTAATCATGGACAGTTCCTATGATATAATGCATGAGGAACATCTAGATATATTCCGAGAACTGTCTCGTGTTATTATAGCTGGGTATTCAAACAGCGGAAAATCCTACATGTACAGTAAACTTGTAAAGAAGTATCACCACAAGTTCTCCTCAATAATTATATGCGGAGGGGGATACTCTGAATTACGGTCAGAGCCACAAATTAAAAGGAAGCTAATCGAGAATTCAACCAATATTGATCCTGTGGAAGAGCGAGTGGATAATGAGTCACATATCTTAGTAATCTATGATGACCTTTTTACAGTCTGTGAACTAAAAAATCGTATCAGATATGTTTACTAGGGAGCTACATTTAATGGTTTCCGTCATAATGATTACTCAAAAATATATTTTTTCCTGGTAAATATTCGAGGAATATTAGTTTAAATGTTTTTTATTTCATATTGGTTAAATCAAGAGACCTCTCACAAATTGAAACACTAGGACGACAAATATTTGGGAAACAGGATTCAAAGAAATTTGTCGAGTTATATAAGAAAGTTATTAGCCAACCCTATGGCTATTTGCTAGTAGATCTGGGCTTGAACACTCCCTTTACTATAACATTACACGGTAATATTGTTCATGAACCGCCCTATGAGATAGTTTACCAATGGTGAGTAAGAAAGATGTATTGGAACGAGTACATAATGACCCCTCATCTAGCAGGGGGTTTGGAGGGGTACAAAGGCTGTATAAGGCCGCCAAATTAATTAACTCTAGTATAACTCTAGCCGATGTAAAGGATTATCTGAAAAACTCTGACTCCTATACGTTGCATTTTTTACAACCGCGTAAATTCCCACAGCGTAGGGTATTAAGCCCTAAACCACGACTATTTCAAGCTATTGACTTGGCCGAGATGAGTTTATTGGACAAACATAATGACGGAGTGAAATATATACTCGTATGTGTAGATATATTCTCGAGGTTCGCCCAAGTACTACCCTTATTCGGCAAGGATGGGAAAAGTACCAGTAAAGCTCCGGCTTTAATTCTAGATTCTCCTCATTCTCAGGGAGTGTGCAAAATTAATTCTGATAGTGGTGGGAAATTTTATAACGCTGCTATGAAAAAAATGCTGGCAGCAAAGAAAGTAAAGTTATATATTGTATTTTCTCAGGAGAGTAAAGTTTCTATTGCTGAGAGGTTCATACGTACTTTAAAGGGCAAACTTTACAAATTTATGACAACGCACAATACTTTAAAATACATGCAGGCTCTACCCGATATTGTGAAAACATATAATTTAACCCCTCACAGAGGACTGAAGGGGAAAACACTTGCGGAGGTCCACGCACTATCCCAACCCATTCTCGCACTTTTGTATAGTCAATATTGACTTATTAAATACGTGCATATGTGACATACTAATTTATTGTGAATATTTTAGTTTACCTTGAAAAGCTTCATAGAAAACACCGACCTTACCTAACTTTCTTAGTATGTTAAGATAAGCATCTTATTGCTTCGTAATTACAATTATCACTTAACCTATACCTATAATAGGTTAAGTAATAATTGTAATTAGAAGCAATAAGATACTTACCTTAACATACTAAGAAGGTTAGGTAAGGTCGGTGTTTTCTATGAAGCTTTTCAAGGTAAACTAAAATATTCACAATAAATTAGTATGCCACATATGCACGTATTTAATAAGTCAATATTGACTATACGAAAGTGCGAGAACGGGTTGCACTATCCACACCTAGCGAGCACGCTGAACAATTTGATTTAATGCATAAAAGCCAGAGTAAATCAAAGAGATCCGTCATTCCTCGATTGACTGTCGGTGATATAGTACATATCACAATATCTGATCACATTTCCAAGTTTAAGAAAGGGTTTAAGCAGCAGAACACCCAAGATATATTTACAGTTACACGTATTGATCAGAGACAACACATCCCTTTATACTTTCTGAAAAATCTTAATGGTGAGGAAATTGATGGTGGGTTCTATAAACAAGAATTAACACCCACACAATTGCCTCAAACCTTTAATATTGAAAAGGTATTGGGGCAACGCAGAGTCTCTGGTAAACTTCAGTATAAAGTTAGGTATGCAGGATATGATCGGTCATTCGATCAATGGATTGATGCTAATAGGATATTACATTTATAATGAAGAAGCCCTTAGTTTATAAATACAAGGAATTGATCCAGCTATTATCTAAACTTCAGTATTCCTTGAGAAAACAGTTGATTGAAAAATTGAAGAAACTGCATATAAATTGTTTATCAGAAATTTTTAATAACTTTTGAAAAAAAATTGCCTGTGCCTGACAAGGTCATTAAACAGTTGAAAAAACATAAATTGCTTATTCGCTCACTAGCCTGTAAGAGACCTTCTGTGTCAACTAAGAAACATATATTAACCAGCAAACGAGGAGGCAGTATTTTATTCATTATTTTGCCAATTGCAGGTAGTTTAATTACACGGTTGTTCAGTAAGTAAAGTAAAAAAAAAATGAAAGCCTTTTATATCGTACCGCGTAAAATAGTGGACAACTAGAAAGCTGCAGACAGTCCTGCTTACCCAACTGTGAAAGCTGCTCAACATCAAACTGTGAAACCAGCTCCTCACATACTAACCCTTCCATAAAAATTTAATAGATTTGAAATTTAAAGTACGCGATCATGAATATGCAAGATCCTTGCTAAACCATTATGATGCTAGTGGAATCGTTCATTGGGATCTGAATGGAAATTTATTGGCTCCAGTATCTGGCATACATGTAATAAACGACACTATACATAAAATGACTGTGCTTAAATCTGTTTTTTATCTAATAAATTGCCTATTGTTGAACTGCTTTTCACACTAACTTCTACACCACAAGATTTATTCCACAATTCTACGGCAAGCAGTCAAGTGTATGAGGCTCCTTCAGTTAAGAGAAAGGCAACTGCAAAGATTGATCCTCACAGTAAAATAAATGCTTCCTGGAACATATATTAACATGTGAGTGTATATAAATGTGTATGTAACGTGTAAGTAGCTTTACTCGGCAAAAGCAGTCTAAGGAGATAGAGCGATGGACACTCACATGATATACGCCACCAGAGTATCAGATACGCATTTATTCCCAAATAACAACCCCACATCGTTCCAAAGTCGATTGTTAAACCAGCTAGAATTAGATACCAGGAAGATTTATGAAATGTGTCTACAAAAATTACTCCGCCCTTCATTCCATTACATTATTAAGCGTGATAATCCTGAGGCCTATATACGTGTAGGGGTTACGTATGAGAAAGTGGGTGTGAAGCGATATTTGCATTCAAATCATTTATTATCATCTGATGTTTTAGCTGGAACTATAAAGGAAATTAATACCACGATTAATACAGAAATAACCGCCATATTTTCAAGTAACGCTAAACTGAATTTTTTAGGAAAGGCATTTAAACAATTTTCACTTAAATACGGAAAACATTTTATTAAATATGATTCTTCCTCCAATCGAAACAAGTTCACTACTGTGATTAGTGAGGAGAATATTAGCTCTGCAATGGGGCATAAAAAAGTTAATAGTTACATTATCATTTGGTACAGCTCTTGGGAAACTGCTGGGCGTAGTTCCTGAAAGTGAATATGACATATTCGCAAAATGCCAGTATGCCTCGAGTGTAGTTGACACATGTCTATTCCCGCCAATGCCTAGAGGAGGAGTTGATATTCTGTGTGTTTATTGCGATAAAATCTCTTCTACTAGATATGGGAATCAGTCTGAAAATATTTTGGATGTAATCTCCCTAAATGGAAGTGATAACAGCAACAATAAAATCTATATGTGTGAGTTATTAACACCAATATGATAGACAGCGTCAGCATCACTATTAGGGAGTAAGATGGTCACCCAATACATTTTGATGAACGTGGGTGCACCATAGCAGTCTTGCATGTACGTCCTGTAGCAGGAGGTATATAACACCAACGCCTTTCTGCCACTCCTCATTCGTCTGAAACAAGCGGAGAAATGCGTGTCCACTTTATTTCCTCCTCTGTTGAGGAATTATACATTCTGTTAACCCCTCCTAGAGGTGGGGGGGACGGATGATTAAAGGATTTTCAACAGCAGTAGGCGTTATACGCGTGGAGGGGGAATATTTTCCTTTTCAAGCGGGATAGCGCATCGAGCGGCTCTCTTTAACATGAGGACTCTGGCTCCGGCTGTGCTTAGCATGGGACAGAACGTACTAGACGACATTAAGGAGGCGTTACTTCCCAATTTGCCCAAAATATGCAATAAATGAAAACTGGTTAAATTTTAATCAAACTCTTTTGACGAGTTGTACATGAAAAGAGTTTTATCTGGCCCAAGTCTCAGCATCGTAGCATAAACACAAAGGGAGAAAAAAAATATTGAAGTAGGTGTCAAAATTGTTCCAAAATGGTCAAAAACGATTATCAAACACAAGTGTCAACTAAAATCATGTCTATGACTCTCAGCTATCACAATAGCATATATTAAAATATATTATAATTAGTTTTATTACAAAAAGATTTAAGTTAAAAACAATTTTTTGTTTTTGTATTTTTTTTTTATTGGACGATTTGCATGAAACTTATACATCTGACTGCATATAAGCCTATCTGTAAGGGTGCCAATTTTGGAGAAAATTGGTTGATGTCAACCTCAGCCACAGATGGCAGCACCTTAGACTTCATTATTTTCTTATTTATTTTCAATGTTTTCAACTAACATAAACGTTTGAATAACCCTTGCATTTTATATTCAATTTACATGAAACTTACACCTTATATGTAAAGTGTATGACTCTAAACTCGCAACTTATCGTTTTTTCCTAAGTTCATTTATTGATTTTATAATAGCAATAAACATGACATATTTGCATAATTTTGGGGGGTAACTTTGAATATTTGTATTAGGAAAACTGAAGATGTTTTGAAAACTTCATGAGTTAGAAACCTTTATTATATGCTAATGTGTCAGAAAAGTGTCATGGAATGATTATATCTGAAAGGTGTGTTTTTTTATTCACACTTGTAAATGTGTAAAATTCGTTAAAAAAAAATATATATATATATCCCTTTCTATTTACGCTGCAGTAAAGAAACTTGGAACAATTACAGCCCTTTTCATATACAACCAGACAAAAAATATTGGTTGACATTGAACAACTTTTCCAAACCAATGTAATGTCCCCTTAATTAATAATGACAAATAAACTTTCAAACAGTCTCTTAAGAAATGCGGAGTTGAAACATTGAAAGAAGTGGGGAAGCAAATGATAGGGGAAAGAGTGCAGAAAAAGAATAAACAAACCAAAAAATTAGTAAACATCAAACGTTTTACTAAAGCGAAATATAATGATGTGCTGTCATAAATTCTTCTCACTCGGCTGGTGTTGTCTAAAGCGTGAACATGACCGGATATAACGCTCTTGGCCTCCAGGTACCCCTGGAGGCCAAGATTATACCCCTGCTGTTAGTGAAACCTTTCCTAAAGTATTTTGCCCTCGATTTGTAGAATCAACAATTGCAAGCAGACAAATGGTGGATGTGTTACTTGTAAATTCTAGGGTTAATAATAAGTTTACAGACACCTATCTGGAATTCATCATATAGGGGGTGAACAGGCAGCTGGTGGATTTATCATCTATAGCTTTTTATTACCTATTGATCTAACCGAAGAAGACGGAATGACACCTTTAGGAGACGCTAAAAACGTCTCGTTAGTAAATGGATTGTCGCAAACTCTATTCAAATTCGCTATTGTGTATTTAAATGAAACAGTAGTTGAAACCAGCTCATTATTCTCATTCTGGTCGTACGTAAAGTTATTATCTACGATTTCGGGGTGTAAGGTTAAACGCTATGATAAACTGTCTCAGTTTTTTAACCGTGTCGATCCTGGTAAAATTGAAGCCAGTTATTTCACTAATTCCTCAACTGGGGAGAAGCAGCTGATGACTAATATGAAAACAACTGGTGTGAATACTTGTTTTAAACGAATGTTGGATGTCACATCAGTTAGTGAATACGTTTGGGATAATGTGGACATGAGGGTGCGGCTCGAACTTCAACCCGATAAATGGCTTATACTCAGCGATAATGAACAAGCTAATTTTAAATATATCAAGTCTACACATCTATGGGTGGATCGGGTATTACCTTACTTTGAAGGATTAATATCCGTTAATAAAGCCATGGTGCAGAACAACTCTCCTATTACGTATACTTTAATTAAACTTTATACAAAACATATATATTGGGTACAGGTCAGCGCTCGATTACTATGGACCAACTGTGGGGGAATGTTATACCAGAACATTTATATATGATCATTCTTGATGTGGAGGCTGTGTCTGGGACATATAATCGCAACCCGCTTTATTTGGAAAACTGTGAGTTTAGTAAAGTATTAATATCACAGAATAGCACTAATATTGTCAATATTGGGTGTGACTTCCCTCATAACTATGCCAAGTTGTATTACACAGTATTACAAGCCTTAGGCTTCGATAAAGACAATATATTGTCTTATGATACATATGTGAATGGTGGAACCATACTGGCCTTTAATTTACAACCTGAGGATATAGATGACACCATCCTGTTTGAAAAGAGTGGCAATCTGCGGATTGCTTTGGAATTTAAACACGGTGTGGCTAGAAATAAAGTCATTATAGTTTAAAGGTCTACAACAGGAGTGATCAGCATTAACGCCGAACGTCGCGTTATTTGTGATACGCGAGGATAAATATTAATATGAATTTTTTGGAAATAAATGAGGCTATCAGACGTAATTTAGGTGATAAGGTAAACTATCTAGGATGTTTCCTGGCCGATGACGTAAGGAAAATAGTGACAAAGATACATAAAAAAAAAAGACCTGTGGTGTTCATAATCGACACTCTGGAGTCTGGTTCTCCTAATAAAATAACATTGGGAGATAACATTCCCCAGTGTTATTTTGGGGTAATAAAAGGGGCATTGGATAACATTCTATGTAAATAAGGATGTAGGTAGAAGGGAGATAGTTATACTAGACAGCTACACCAATCCCGCAATAGCAACATATTCAAGATATTTTGAAGAGTTTATGTCCTATTTCCAAGATTTTGCCCTATATATTATGAAGAAAAGGATTCAATCCCTGAACAGTTCCTTCTGTGGGAATTACGACGTTTATTTTGCTATCATTTTTCCAGACTAAGCTTAGAGGCTGCCTTGCTTTACTTTGATGAAGCATTTAAATATGGCCAATTTCGGAAGAATGATAAAAAAGAGTTGAAATTCAGTTATGCTCATATGAAAATACTGGTGTGTAAGCAAACATTATGCTTAAACGGCATTTATGAGTGTGAAACGTTGTGTGACGAAGTTGACTAGGATGATGATAGTGCGGTGAGTAATACTTTATGTTAGGATTGAATGATGAACATAATAATAATGACTGTATTTATTTTACAACATTGACAACAAAACTCACAACCTTTTTTCCATTCTACAGATTGATTGGTTGACTAGGATGCCAAGAAGGTTCGATGGACTGGATGAATGCCTCTCCCCTTCTGTCTACTAGCTAAACTACCAAGAAGTAGTCTTATTATTATTATTATTTTTATTGTTATAAATTGCTTAAGTGTTTAATAAAAGAATAAATTTATAATGTGTATACTTTTCCCTCATTTATTGTGGACTGAGGAAATGTGAAGTGTGGAATTGTCGAGTGATTGTTGATGACTGTCACCTGCATGGGAAGGGTGTGAGGGGAGGGGAGAGGGGGCCGGTGCGACATATGACCCCACCACCTTAACGCAAACACAGCCACTCAAGCATGGGGCGTGGGGGCGTCAAAGACCACACACCGGGGGCTCGCGACATGGAGGTACAATGCTCTTAGTACAGTTCTCGGCTCCTATGTGGTCTGCTAGTATGTGGTGGTGAGAACCTCATGTCTATGTGGCCACATGTGGGCCTGTGGTCATTTGATGGTGCTGAGTATGTACCGCTCTGGAAGCAAGCAAGCAAGCAACGTGTAGGAGTGAGGGGAGAGACCCACCCACACTGTTTACAGAAAAAAACTATTTACGGCTCATTGACCTACTCCATTTGCTACTGAGATGCTCTACCGTGAACACAGGCCTGTCTGACGTGAAAACTAATCGCCGACATTGAACACCAATGACACAAACAGAATTGGGTGAGAAAGTTATACGTTTTTTTCACACATATAACAGACAGTGTTTAACAAAAAAAAATGAGATCCCACTATCACACAAAGCTACTGCCTGCTCCCCTCTCCCCCTATCCCCTCCTTCACATGCCCTACCCCTAACCACCCATCTTAAGAGCCTGGTCTCCTACCCTGTCAAGGGTAGGTACCTAATAGCCAGAACGCACTTCTCAGCCTACTATGCAAGGCCCGATTTGCCTAATAAGCCAAGTTTTCCTGAATTAATATTTTTTCTCTAATTTTTTTCTTATGAAATGATAAAGCTACCCATTTCATTATGTATGAGGTCAATTTTTTTTATTGGAGTTAAAAGTTATAGTCTTCTTTCTGGAGACCCAACCTATGGAGTGCTGTACTTATGTCGGCCGTGTAAGTATATGTCATGATGTAGACCTTAAACAGCACATTGTACAGCCTTTGTGTCAGGATAGGGTCTGTTCGAAGGCACTCATTCAATGAGACACTATTCGGCCTTATCTTGGCACTACAGTTAAATACTATCATTAGTGGCGTAGTCGCTTAATTTTTTAGTACTGTATGGTGCAGCAAATATTGTCCTTCCTTAGGGTTATCATTGGTAGCACCCTCAATAACTTTTTTATCGAGTTGTAGTTGGATTATACCATAGTACAATTTCAAGTTCTCAGGTTGTCTATTTAAATGCATCACCTAAGACCTTAATTGGTTTTGTACCATGAAAATTTTACAGGTAGCTGGGGATGATTCAGCTTCCATGGTAACCTGACCCAGTATTGATTGTCCCTGTAGACAACTAAGTCCAGGTATTGTTTTGTAATTCCAGTCGTCATCTGGACTAGGTTGTTCAGGGACAATACCTAGAGTTTCTAGATCCCATAATTTATGTATGAAGGAATGAAGCTCATCCTCGGACATGTCTCTGAACTTGAGTGGTGACTGTTCTCCCACCTAGTCACGCAACCATTACTGGGTTAACTTGATGGTTGTCTACAGGTATGGGTTGCTTCAGACTCAATACTAGGCCTGTGAGCAAATTGCCTCCTGCAGACATTAACAGGTTTATTCCCTTCTGATTAGATTTTTCCTTTTATGAAGGTGTGAAAGTAGTCTGCACCTACAAGGAATCAAATACTGGAGATGTGTTCAGACGTGATTTTGATGTCAGCCAACTTAATCCCAATTTTTCTTGTAGGAACTTGGCTGTTGTCCCTAGACAATAACATATAAGTCAGATGGGATTTTGTCTATGACAATGGCCGGTAACATTCGGGCATAACCACCTAAATGTACTAAAGATTGGACTACTTTGTAAACTTAAGTTCCTGAGTGTATCAGGAATCCTGATATGTCTAGTTTCACCTGTCATACAGGTTACAATTTTAAGGCATCTGCCACTTCCTGGGTGACAAATATCTTTTGAGATCCTTCGTCAAATAATCCTCTAGTGTTGACATTGGACCTTCTGTTTTTAATGAGCAGTTGGGCAGTGGGCACAGCTGAGTTATTATTAGACTTTGCTGATAGGACACTTACATCCTGAAATACTTTACAAACTGTACTGTAGTGGAAACTTCTTCCTCCACCTGGGGTTTGGGAACTCTTGGTTTGGGTTCCCACAAAGTGCTGAATGGTGTTGACCCTTATTACACCTATTGCAGGTACACTTTTAGGTTGCACAGGTATCAGGGTTATCTGACCTTAGACACCTGGTGCATTTAAGTAACTCCTTGAGTCACATTACACGTGTAGCACAATCAGGGTAAGTAGTGCAGTTGTATATAGAATGTTCTTTATTACAAAGCAAACATGTCGTCCAACCTACATCACCTTTGGAAGTCACAGGCTTTGGTGACACAGTAACTGTAGGTTTTGAGGGACCCACTGCATATGTGCCCACACTGCCTTGTTTCCACCTTGGGGTGGATATAGATGTTTTATGTTTATTTGGAGTACTTTGTGTACCCTGTGGGTGGTTAACGAAGGTTTAGGCGTTGATTTACCAGCTGTCTTGGCTGTCTGTTGTGCTATACCAGTGCATAAACCATCTGTAATCTGTACTGTCAGAGAAAATTTGTTAAGTAAAGATACACAACTTATCCAGTGCTTCACTGAAAAAATTGCGTCGTATAACAACTTTAGTTATCCACTCCCCACCATTTAAATCAACCTCAAATCAACCTTGAGTAATGACTCAAGCTCCAATCTAAAGGCTTGGAGTGAGTCAGTTCTTCCATCTGTGGATTGTAAGTATAACAATTTTTGAACTAAAAGTGTGGCAACTCATTCTGGGTCAGCCTAATTTTCCTTAAGGAGCTGCATTGCAGTATCACAGTTATCATTTGATAATGTTAAATTACATACCACCTTAAAAGCTTCTCTCTTTAGTTGATCCTGTATACATGTAAATTTGGTGGTTTTAGAGATACGGTATTAGCATCCACTGAATCAACAAATTGTTCCAGAAGTTATCCCAGTTTTCATACTCTGTTCCAGAGAATGTGGGGTAAATTAACTGAAGGTAGTTTGACTTCTGGTTGTGTCGGATTAAGGGAAACTGATATTGTAATGTTTGTTGTTGCCTTGCAATAGGTTATAAACATTGACAAAGGACTGTAACTTTACTTGAGTAATGTCCTCAAAATCTGCCTGTTCTTCAATGATAGCCTCTAAATCTGTATCCTCTATACTATTATCATTAAGTAAATCCACATATTTGTATATTTGTCTTCTAGTTCAAATTTATTTGCTGCAGCCTTATAGTAGCTTTCCAGTTCTACATGATCAATTGGAGTTTGTTTACTCAAATTCTCACAGTTATGGATTTGTCTTGTTTGGTGGCCTTTAAAACCTGCGAGGGCCTTTTTAAATTTTTCCTGCAGTATACATGGTGGCTGCTTGGGCAAGCCTTGCTGAACTTGTACTAAGGCTAAGCCTTGTTGGGCTTGTACCAGGACTGCTCCTAGGGCTAGTATTAGGACTAAGCCTTGTTGGGCTTGTTGCAGTATTGCTCATATAGTACGAACAAGTGCTGTTGGTAATAGCCCCAAGGCTATTTATCCTTCCTTCAAGGAGGTGGCATAAAAATTATAGTAATTTGTATAATCATACACACTTAATGACTTGAGTGGTAACCAGTGTCTTTGTTGGATTACTTCAAGTTAGCTCTTCATTTATCACACTTAGATGGTACAGACACACTCATTAATACTCAAAGGTGAAATGATTATAAGTAAAGTATATATATGATAATGTTACAAGTAAATATGTACTTATGTACAACAGAACTCGAGTTGTTAATTTAATGATTATAGGTAAACTGCACAATGTTTAAATACTTGCTTGGCTGAACAATTAGTTAAACTCTAGATAATTGTGTATTTCCTACCCTTGCACCAGGTTAGCACAATTAATTAGGTTAGACTTGGTTGACACAACAACTCCAGTCAAATATTGTCCTACCCTTGTATAAGAGTTGGCAGTAAATAAATGGTATTATTATTATGCAGTACAATAGAATAGAATATTGCAATATTTATATTTTAAATGTTTAGTAAACTCTAGAATTATATATACATATATGGGGTAAAGCTTCTTATCAAATTCTTGTAATGGATCAACCTCTTGTAATGGAATAATTATTTATTATATGAGACTAATTAAGAGCTGCTGTTAATATGTTAATATTATGTTGGCAGCATTAGTTTCAGTTACAGTTATTTAATTGCACATTTTGTTCTTTGGTTCAGTCCTTGGAACAATGTTGGTGCTTGTTGTTTACATTAAGTTCAATTTACTGTTGGCCGAGGTTGATAGAGCTTGGTTAGAAATTTGTATTGCTGCTATACTTTATATGTATGTGTTATTGCATTAGTAATTTAATTGATCCTAATCAGGATCTTGGTTCAAAGGACCAAATTTATAGGTCTGAGATCGAGTGTATTTCTAGATTTGATGAACCACTGGTTAATTCTGGTTGATCCGGTTTGTTGAGGACCATACTTATAAGGGGTAATCCTAGTAGGCAATAATGTGCTTTTTAATTTTGCATATTTAATTTGTATCCACTTTATTATTTTTTGTTTAATTATTTATATTGAACTATAATTCTAAGTGGACTGTATTTTAGATTCAGCCTGCCAAGTTTCTCCTGAATACGTAGTGGGGGTTGTTAAATGTACACAGCTTATTCCACAATTGGTGGTGATAAATAAGTCACATACTTTCTCGTTAATTTTATATAAATTATACCACATATGGTGGTATTAAATAAACTACAGTATAATATGTTAATACTACAATCTACTCTGTTAATACAACTTCAGAAGAGAGCCTCAGCTGTGATTGTAGTGTGAAAGAGCTGGTCCTTAAACATCAAATTAGGGTATGGCACATATGGTCCTGGTCCTGGGCTATGTAATGCCATCTGGCACTATAAAATGGCGGCTGGCTCTGTAATGGCGTCTGTTGGGCAGCCAGTGCTTGCAAGATGTAACAGGTTATGTGTGTGGCCAGCTCTATTATGTCCCATGGATCACAAAGTTATGTGTCAAATGAATGGGCCATAACAATGGCACCAACATATAAAGTACGAGTGTGGACATGTTGAAATTAAGTGTAATGATTAGAACAGACTAGGCTTACCCTACTTTAGGCTGTTTCTGCTAATACCCGGCTTACCTATCTAATATTTAATAGTGATCAATCTAAATAAATCAAAATATATATGTTCTTTGTTCAAAATCGCTAATCTCCGAAAGTTCTTCACCGATTGGTTTGAAATTTTGACACAACGTTCCATATAGATACGAGCGTGTTTTTATATACCTACTATATAGATGTCACGTCTGTGACACGTAAAAACGGGCTTTTTTGAAAAACCTTGTTTTTCATGTGAGTTTTCGTGTGAGGGAAATCTCCGAAACCTCTTTACCGATGGCTTTGAAATTTTGACACAACATTGCATTGGAATACGTGCATGTTTTTATATACCTACTATATACATGCTACACCTATGACAGGTAAAAACATGCTTATTTTGAAAAACAGCGCCATCTGTTGCACATAAAAGAAACACATGTTGTTATCTCACCGAATCGTCTAAAATTTTTGCACAACATTCCATTTGAATACGGGCATGTTTTTATATGCCTACTATAGAGATGCCACACCTGTGACAGGTAAAAACATGCTTTTATTGAAAAACAGCACCGTTGGATGCATGTAAAAGCAACACACGCTATATTGTGCTAAATATGTTATGATTTCATTTCAATGTTTCTGATTGCTTTGATAAATTTAATTTTCATAGATTTTGATTAATTTTCATTTTTATTTAACTATTTTGTGTGATATTGCGTTGGAATAAAGCTGTGTTGTTTACCATACCGTTCATTGCATGAGTATGGTAAATTTGTTTTATTTTTTCATGTTTTTTTTTTACCTGTTCTTATTTTTTTGTACCTGTTCTTTTTTCAGTGATGAGAACATCAGATCATATGATGTTCCCATTTTTCTGATAGGGAACATCAAATCATTTGGGAACGCATCAGACAAGGTGGTGGGGAATGGTGGGGAGGACAAAAGGACGGGGGAGGGGTTAAAGGTGGGGAGGCCGCAGGAACGTGGTAGTGGGGGATAGAGGGGAGGACGAGGGGACGGGGGAGTGTGGGATGGTGGGGAGGATGAGGGAACAAGGGAGGGGTTAATGGTGGGGAGGAGGAGGGGGGCAGGGGAGTGCAGGATAGTGGGGGAATGAGGGAATGGGGAAGTGGGGGAAGGTGGGGAGGACGAGTTAACTGGGGAGGGGTTAATGGTGGTGAGGACGAGGGACGAGGGAAAGGGGGATGGTGGGAAGGACGTGATGGGGGAGAAGAGATTAGTGAGGGAGGACCAGGGGATTGGGAAGTGGGGGATGGTGGGGAGGATGAGAGGATTGTGGAGTAGGTTAATGGTGGGGAGGACAAGGTGACGAGGGAGTAGGGGGATGGTGGGAAGGCCGAGGGAAAGAGGGAGAGGGTAATAGTGGGAAGGACGAGGGGACGGGCGAGTGGGGGATGGTGGGGAGGACGAGGGGACGGGGGAGATGGGGATGGTGAAGACGAAGGGATGGGGGAGGGGGTAATGGTGGGGAGGATGAGGGGACGGAGGAAGTGAGGGATGGTCGGGAGGACGAGGGGATGAGGGAGTAGAGTTTGGTGGGGAGGACAAGGGGACAAGGGAGTAGGGAGGACGAGGAGATGGGGAGGTGGGAATGATAGGGAGGACAAGGGGGCATGGGAGTGGGGGATGGTGGGGAAGACAAGGGGACAGGGGGGGGAAATGGTGGGGCGGACGAGGGGAAAGGGAAAAGTTGCTGTGGCCGGGTACAGCTAGTACCCAAGGGAGCCGGTAGATGAGCGGACAGAACACTGGACGCATGATCCTATGTTCCCGGGTTCGATCCCGGGCCCAGACGAGAAACGATGGGCAGAGTTTCTTTCACCCTGATGCTCCTGTTACCTAGCAGTAAGTAGGGACCTGGGAGTTAGTCAGCTGTAATGGGCTGCTTCCTGAGAGTTGAGGCCTTGTCGAGGACCGGGCTGCGGGGACCCGAAAGCCCAGAAATCATCTCAAGATAGTTATTAATAAAAGAAGTAGGGAAAGTTGGGTACTTAGCTCTTCCCGTTGTTAATGAGTTCTCTGTAGTGAAACATGGGGGGGGGGGTGGGGGTCTCGAATGTTCTTTACCCTATTTTACTCTCCCTCTACCCGTATTCTTACTTTTGTTCTCTACCAAGGGACCCCAAAACTTTCACTTGAGCCGACTCCACGCCACGTGGTCTCAAGACGATTTACCGACTTGAGATTCTACACCCGTATGACGTGAAACAGGCTTCTAGGAAAGCTCTAGGATCTCCTCCGCCGCCACCACCAGCCCATTAACACTGAGCAATAATCGAGGTCTGAATCGATCATGCTAACCAATCAACCTTGGGGCTTGATCCCCACTAGGAACCCAACGGGACTTTGGATCTTAAGTGTGGAATTAATTAAAAATCAACGGTAATGATGAATTCCGATTTGGTGTTAGAATCGGCGCCCAATTCAACTCGGCCTCGTGGGGACCACGTGACAAGGACCAATTCACATAAATATAACACACCAATGGAAATTAATAAAAAGACTAACTACTAGCTAATTAATTTATTCAAAATTAAGCAAAATCTAAATAATTGAAGCTCCCTGACTGGCAATGAATTGACTATCCCTATAATTTCTCGTAAAGCAACTCTACCTTGGGCGACCAGCTAGATGTTCGTGCTGTCTGGAGACCAATGATGGGAAGGCCACCTGCCCGAGCTGCTCCTCAAACCACACTGTCTCTCCTCTCTCTGATGCTCCTCTACCCAGGAACCCAGAGCAGAGTATTGCTCCGCATCGTTAAGTTACTTACAAGGCTTAAGTTATAACCATTAACCTCTGTTGTACTGAATGATCCAGATTGGTTGAATTATTGTAACTGAAGTTAAATTACCCAAGCATCTAAAGGGAAGAGCTATTCCCAATTACAAAATGGCTCCTTGACCTTTGAGAAATAGAGAACATGGAATCTCGTGACCTATGACCGCCAGGTCACTCCGCAATAAAGAGTAGTCCTGGCTCGTGACGTCACTGATGGAGACTTAACTCAATAATTAGAAAACTCTTGATATTATAAACGGTAATACTATACAATACAATTTGAATGCAAAATGAATGAAGGCTAATTTCTCTAAATAAGTGAATACTATAGGATGATTCATTATACGAAACTTGTGAACAAAGGCGTCAATTATTTTCACCGCGAATTCCCTGGGGTCAGGTCCCGGGTCAACCCACGTGTGGGTCCAGCTACCCATTCTCCCTTGTTGATAAAACATTCTGGATAATTCTTACAACAAACCTAGTTTGTTACAATAAACCCCCCCCCCCCCCCCCCGCACATGCACTTACTAAACCTTGTTAATTTATTAAAAATAATGAGGTTTGGTATCCAAATCCACAATTCAATCATGCCACAAAACAAAAGCTAACCTAACTAAGAAAATTTGACAATTATTAGAGTGTCCAACTTCATCATAATAAAAACATGTTCAAATTCCTAAATTCCCAGCTGGTAACTGACAGCAATCCTCCGACATCAGGAAACATACATCCTACCCTTACGGACATAGCTAAATAACATGTCCCTACTCTAACATCAAAGACTAGCTATTAAAATCTCTTGGATCTTCACTAGCCAAGTTCCTGTGTCCTCTAGAGCCGGCCACACGTGCTCGCCATAAAACATGAAAGTTATAATTCAGACTGAACTTTCAGTCATCCGGGAGCGTACTACGGAACTATCAAGTTCACAATCCGTGTACTATCCACTCCCCAATCAATGTCAACCTTGACATGCTAAGGAACACACCTAACGTTTATTACATGTATCTAAAAATATAAAAAAAATCCTAGTATTATATCACAGGTTTCAGCTGACTGTACAGCCAAGTGTCCTCACTCACTAGAAGTGTCAATGTTTCTATTGGTCCGCCTCTCCTGTGTTCAAACATTCTGAAAAAGTAGCACACAACATAATTTTCCATAACCGTTTGTTCTGGGCTGAAACAATTACACAGGGGCTTCGATTTTGATTATGACCAATTTATAGAGTGAAATTCCATATATTATACCAGAAAATTATTTTAATCTGTTTTTCAACATTTATAAGGAATTGCGATTCTAAATCTGTTTTTCAACATTTATAAGGTATTGCGATTCTAAATCTGTTTTTCAACCACATTTATAAAGTATCGTGATTCTAAATCAGTTTTTCAACATTTAAACAAAAGTGTCCAGATATTCTTTACACAGATGTTCAGAGCCAACTTGTTTCTTGTACAATTGTTCATATGAGTAATCGAGAAAAAATAATCGATGCTGCTGGACGCTGAATGTAGTCGCTGACGAAGTCGCTCGATGTCGATCTTGCTTCTTCCCATGCGTAGACATCAATACCTGGTCCTCTTGTAACAGGTATGATGTTACAAGAGTAGTCTATTGGTATTGATATTCCGGTAGTCTTGAATGACGACAGAGTGTAGTAGAGCTGAGTGCCAAGTGACAGCTGTAGAATACTGTTACTTCGGCCATTGATCTTGCTCCCGACAGTTCACACGCCTTCATATCAATCACAGTTCACACGGCAGTCTTGATGTTAAACTTGACGTCGCAGATTGTTACCTATCGTACGTTACGGCTCGTGACCCTACAGCAGCCAAACTTTAATTACGTCTAGGGATACGAGACAATGCTGTTCTCAATAGCGAATCACCAGTATAAACCCCTTGATAAGTAATGAGCACAATAATAAATCTCCCTTAGGACTGAAGAATAGATAAAAAAAATTATATACATATATATTAAATAAATCTCAATAGCAAACAGATGATTATTTGGTCACAATATATCACATTAAAAAATATCACTGTATTCCAGACCTTAAATTAATAGTATTATATGTATGGCTATGACAGAACAAAAATGTATAACTTAACTCTCTGGTTCCGGATCAGCTACTGAATATAATAACGCGGGAGTCAAAACACATTGCCTTGCCCGCGAACAATTTGCCAAAGTTACAATATTTATTATTTCAACAATGGAGCAATACATTGTGACAAGAGTAATCTTAAACTAACTTAATGAATAATAATACATATTGATATACAAAAATAAAGTAATAGTTCTTTACATAGTAATTAAAATATGCATTTAGAAGGGAATAATGGCATGCACACCCAGCAACGGACGATCCCACGACAATTGCCAGATACAGTTCATTCAATATTATTCACCTCTGTTACCCACTTATGATCACATATAAATCATTAGTTCCCGTGGGAAAACTGAGCACACAAAGAAATAAAAACAATCATTCCCACGATACGTGGGCCTAACGCCAACACTGTAACATGAATGTACGTTTGCATTAGAACAATATAGTATATCAATATACATGCTTGTAATTTACACACCATTATAAATGTACATATTAATTTATTTTCTTACGTATCTTATAGGAGTACGTAACACTTCCACCTCAAGAAAAAAAATGCAATGGATTGAAGATCAATGGCATTTTTCCGAAGTAAAAATGTTAAGTGAAAAGAAACATTTTATTTATGGTACATCAAAACTTCTTGACAAAGCATCAGCAATAACATTTTGCCTGCCTGGAATATGTTTGATTTCTACATTAAATTCCTGCAAAAACAATGACCAGCGCAGAATTCGTTGGTTCTTGACTTTCATCATATTTATAAAATAAGGGGGTTGTGGTCTGTAAATACTAACACTTGTTTCGGATAAGTAAATCTCAAACTTCTTAATTGACAATATAAGACCCAACGCCTCCTTTTCTACCACGGAATAATTTCTCTGAGCTGCATTAAATTTTCTAGAATACTAATACACAGGATGCTCAATCTTGTCTAAACAAACTTGAATAAGCACAGCACCTATTCCAACATCTGACGCATCAAGTGTAATATAAATGGTTTATCAAATTGGGGACTAGCAAGAATAGGTGAGGTGGACAATATGCCCTTTAGTTCTGAAAAGCATTCTGACAATCTTGTGCCACTGAAACTTTACTTGCTTGCGTAACAAATTTGTCAAAGGAGCAGCTACTGTTGAAAAATTTCTACAATAAACGCCTATAATATGCACACATCCAATAAACCGTTGGACTCCTTCTTATTGGTCAACATGGGTAGTCCACAATGGCTTGAATCTATCTTGTAAGGGGATAATCTTACCTTGGCCTACCTCGTGTCCAAGATAAGTTATCGTACCTCTTGCCCAACTACACTTATTCATATTTATGGTTAACTTTGTGTTTTCAACACTGTAAACAAGTTCTTAAGGCCTAAGAGATGATCTGCCCAATTCTTACTGTACAAAACAATGTATCAAGGTAGGCCCTACAATCTGGCACATCCTTGAGTAAGAAATTCATGAGTCTTTGAAAAGTAGCAGGTGCATTTCTCAAAACCGAATGGCATGACATTAAATTCATACGCACCATCAGGTGTAACAAAAGCAGTAACCTCCCTAGCATACTCTGTTAATGGAATTTGGTAGTACCCTTTTGACAAATCAAGCTTACTTACATATTCGGCATGACCTATGGACTCAATACATTCCTCCAACAAGGGTAAAGGAAAAACGTCCACTGTAGTGTTCTTGTTCAGTTTCCTATAAATCCACGCACAATCTCCAGGTTCCATCTGGTTTTGGCACTAACAAACACGGAGAGCTCCAAGTACTTTGACTTGGCCGAATGAAATCATGCTGGAGCAGATATTCCACTTCTGCTTGTATAAT
>NC_091180.1:41193250-41229893 GCF_040958095.1 Procambarus clarkii | reverse complement strand
GTGTAGGGTCCGATGAGCCATTTCCAATATACAGATGCGTTTATATACATCAATCCTACCTAAAAACCAGACCCAACCCTAACATGGCTAACACCAAATTTAACCAAATGTATCACAATTTAAGACAATTTCTACCTAATTTGCCCCAATTTATCCAAATTTAAGACATTTTCTACCAAATTTACCCGATTTTACGTATTATAGCAAGGCCATTGCCCAATTTTCCCCCCAAGTTTCGCCTATTCCATACACTGCAAATTTAAGGCGCATTTTCAATATACAGTCCAATATTCTCGACTGTTTTTTTTTTTATTTGTTAGTTATGGATCTTTGTTAAATATTGTATTTTATATTCTTAGAAAAGTATTTGTTTGGATATTAACTCAACGACCCCGTACCCTAACCTGCGTGGATCTTTGCCGAATATTCCTGTCAATGTTGTTTATGGACTCAACAACCCTGAAGCTAACCTGCCTTGACCTGACGTTAATTGTTGCACCTTCTTTTTTGGGGGAAAGTGATGTTTCTGCATCAACCCAACCGCCCTTGCCCATACCTCTGATACCAAGATCTTGGTTCCATATATGGTATCTTATTCTTGGGACACAGCCAATCCATCCCAACCTAACCTCTATTAACTATGGGTTTAATGGCCATTTTTCTCTACATCAGTTCAAACACAACCCAACCTCATATAAATGGATTTGAACTCCATTTGTACACATGTTCTTAGGAAACATGATAAGATTCGCCATATCTCTATCATTAAATAATCAAATTTTCCTTAACCTAGCCTATAATCAATCCCCCTCGAAATTCTGGCAAATTATGGATATTAAAGAATTAAAGTAGGAATATATTTTCACATTAGTTTAATATAACACAAATTTGTCCCAATTGGAGGGGGGGGATTATAGGCTAGGTTAAGGAAAATTTGATTATTTAATATTAATAAATATTTGGTTACTTTGCTAAGATTCTTGGCAGCACATCATTATGAATGAAGTACATGCGTATTTCTTGGACTCCATTGATGGTGTTATCTCTGAATTCTGAGATTATCTTTTTCGTATTCCATTATATAATGACGCAAAGTATGCGAATAGTTAAACTTGCTCAATGAATTTGTGTTAGCTTGCTAATGTAATTGTATGGGGTTTGCATAAGTTTGTTGAGAATATAATTGAATGTTAGTTTTAATTCATTTATTAATGCAGCCCCTATTCCCATCTTGCAACGGGGGAGACATCTCCCGTCACGCAAGGTGCAGTCGCACCTCCACAGATCTCCAGTATCAGCTATTGATAATGGTAATGGCTCAAAAGGGCCACCACGTACGGGCTATTCATGCCCGTGCCACCTTTTGGGTGGCTTAATCTTCATCAATCAATCAATCCCATCTTGCAGGCAATAGCGGAAAGGGCTGCAGTGATGCATAATGGGCCTCAGAGTCAGAACCTACACAATTCATTTAGCTAAAGCAAGTTTCCGCAATCTTAATGAGCTAGTATTGAAAAATCCAATAGTCATTGTCACACATCAACAATGGGGCACGAGAAAGTCTGCAAGTGCTGTTTTCTAAATTAAAACCAAGACTGGGATATGTGGCGAGCTAGTGTCATAATTTATCTGTTTTTCCTGCGCACTGCCGCCCATCCAGTGGGGGGCTAAGCTGAGCAGTAGTAACATCTAGAAGTCTGCTGCTTTTATTGGTTGATCCATAGATGTGTACTGGCTCCTCTTGTATCATCATCGCATAATTAGCAGTTATTAAATTAAACAACTAGTATATGTAAAGAGCTAGTCTAACAATTTATATGTTTTTTATTTTTTATTTTTATCAGGCCCACTGCCCCTCTATCCGGCGGACAGCGGCTGGATGGTTTACAATTGAGCCAAAAAACAGTTGGTCAGGGCGAGATACGGCCTCATTTTAGAGAAATTTACTATAGCCAAAAAGCTTGAACGTCGGGAACTGAACGCGGGCCTGCACGAGAGTTGTTCTTGGCACTCAAATGTTTAGAGAATAAAATCTCTATAATTAGAGGAGGCAACTAAAATACCGCATCATTTAGTGAAATTTTGCAATGTCCAATAGTTTGGAGGTTGGGGAACTGAACCAGGGCCTGCTCGAAAGTTGCTCTGCTCCTGTGCAAATGAGGAAACATGTGGAAGAAAGAGAGGAAGCAAGATTTACTCCCTTGGAAAACCTTTAAAAAACAAAATTGTAGCCAGAGTTTTGAAAATATTGGCAAGTTATTTACACAGAATGAAACTCTTAAACAATAACATATTCTGAAGAATAAATCTTCCTCTATGAGATACATATTTTTAGTTAGCTGTAAAAGTTCTTGCCTTCCAAACGTGGCTCATTAAAATAATTTTTTTGTTTATGAAATCGTGTAAGTATTTATGCAATATTTATTATAAAACAATCATAATACGCAGTGGCATATCATTTTTATAGAGAGGCTTTAAAAGGTAAATATAATAGCAATGCGAAACTCTTTCTATCTGACGTATTATTTTAAATAAATACAGTTGGGTGAAAAACATGTCTATTGCCGCGTGAGTGACTGGAGTGGGCTCTTGCAAAACTTTGGAATTTGTTGGAGGGCGGAAATGTGCAGAGTTCTGGGGGGCCGTGAGATGGGGATATTAGATTGACTTAAAACTTAATGCTAGTTATTTAGTCAAGAATGGAATGGAATGGAACTGTCAGGAGAAAGCGCCAAGCCATTACGACCATGTAGCACTGGGAAGGAGTCAGGATAAGGATTTGGGAATAAGATGGGAGGAAGGAATGGTGGCCCAACCACTTAGATGGTCTGGGGATTGAACGCCGACCTGCATGAAGTAAGGCCGTCGCTCTACCGTCCAGCCCAAGTGGTTGGACTATTTATTCAAGAGTTGTATTATTTTTGTATATATATTGAAGCAGATATTTTTCTCCCTGATTCTATGTATGACTAACGACCCAATGCATGTTTGGAAGGCTTTAGCAATTAAAGCACTGTAAGATTGTGAGTGTTCAAGTCTAGGGGGGACTAAGCATTTTTTTGTGTGAATGTGCAGAGCCCGTGTTTATTTGTGTGAGTTAAAAATTGAGTTTTTGTTTGTGTATAAGAGTTTAGCGATGTGTTTAAGTAAGATTGTGCAACTGTTTTAAGTTTAGGGGGGACTAAGTATTTTGCGCGAATGTGAAAGCCCTGGGTTTATTTGTGTAAAGTTGAACCCAAAAAAAATGAGTGTGTTTTTGCGAGCGAGTTTGTTTAAGCATGTGCTATCATTAAAAACTTCCAAAGTAATGACAGTAATGCCAAAAATTAATTCATCTCTTCACTATTTGAAAGGTGGAGGTGTAACATTTTCTGAAAACCTTTGCGCTTGATATACCACCACTGACATAAAAGGCAACTGATGGAGTCGACTTTTAAATTTTTACACATAATATCAAAAAGCATTTCATAGCAACAGATAGTGCCAGTTGAAGCGTTACATGAAGTTATTGGGGCCCCCCACCACAATAGCTATGAACTACTGTGATGTTAAAAAATGCAATTTATTATGGAATAAGAACAGATTCCTAATATATATTAATTTGCTTAAACCACTCAACTACTTTCCTTCATAGTATATTTACGAGTGTCAAATTAATGTTTGGAGTGTCAAACCCAACACAATATGGCTGAGGCCCCACTATTTAACCTTCTTTTCATATTCTATGAAATATCACAGGTATTGTTAATGCTTGTAACGTTTATTACAAAAGATAGACATACATTTGATGCTATTTTTCATATTAAAATCTAATTTGAGGCCCGACAAATCTATCTATAAAATCTATAAACAGGTTAGAACCATACAAATGCAAGCATACCTTTTTCACCAGTAATCAATTGAATGCCACAGAAAATGGAATCTTTACTTTGTCTACAGAAAACGGAGCAAAGCCAAGGGGGGATGACTGGAATAAACAGTTTCCAACCTGACTCTTCTCGCACATAAACATGTCTTTCTTGACCTCATTTCAAATTATATAGAGTACTGAAAGCTCATTTTCCATAGCAAATATACTAAGGAACTCATTTTACGACTAGAACGCAAACTAGGACACCTCATTCAGATTAAAAACACGAGAATTATTGACTGAACATTTACCCACCATCAAGCACACAGGACTCTTTAAAGCTATTTTAACTTCTTTAAAACCCTAATATGACCCATCTCACATGCAGATCCAGTTCTATGATTCGCCCTTCATGTCAATGTACCCCACAGTATCATGCAAATTCAAGATAAGGCTTACTACACCTAAATATCCAACTTGGTCTTTGTAAGGAATCTCGACCCCCCCTTGTATGCTTGACCCCCACTGGGGTAATCATTGGTAGAGGGTCCCTATTGCCGACGTCATATCACGTGACACCCCCGTGACAAATAAGGAAAATTTCACCTGATTGGCCCATGACCCGGGATGGAAAGATAATTTTTCTACTCGGCTCCTGATTGGTCATAAAAATCGCGCCCCGTTCTCACCGCTCACCTCTGACCATTACAGAAAATGGAGCTGTGCCAAGGGCTCCTTATACTATTCAGTCATAGCATCATTAAAGTAATCCAAAAACTTCTATATTCGCTTTCAACTGTGTTTTTTGGTTTGAATCTATTGAACATTCACCCTCTGATCCATTCAAAAGTAAGGGCCCCCAAATTGATACCGTAGTACTCTGGTAACACCCCCGGCCAAATCGTGAATTTTTGATCATGCTATTAAATACTCCAAAAACGTTTATATGCCTTTCACCAGTGTATTTTTTGGTTTGAATCTATTGAACATGCACCCACTGATCCACTCATAAGTAGGGGACCCCCATTTTGATGCCTTAGACTCATCTTAAAAGCACGAGAAAAAACAGGTTAGGATAGGGCACCAGTTCCTCAGGTACATCCTGTGTGGTGGGCCCTTGGTACCCCTGGGGGGGAACAAACCACCACCTCACCCAGCCACCCAGCCAGGTGTGCGCCCAGCGCGTCCTGACCCAACTGCTTGAAAAAGATTTTCACGATCTGGCCCCCGGGAGTCGAGTCGGCATGGAAGTGCCCAACCGTTTCTGAAAAATTTATTCCCCATGTGTCTCCTTTTACACTACTAACGCTCACCCCAGTAGTGTACCATATGAACCATCATCCTAGGAATCCACCATGTAAACTCTCACCCAAATAGTGTACCACGTGAACATTCACCCCTATAATACACATATGAACTTTAATCATCATAGTGTTCCATTCGAACTCTCACCCCCTAGAATTGTTCCATGTGAACTCTCAACCTAGTATTGTACCAAGTAAACTCTCACTACACTTGTGGTATGTTCAAAGTGAACTTATTTCCCCTGCATAATACTATATGAATGCTCACGACAGAAGTGTATCATGTAAACTCTCACCCCAGTCATGCTCCAAGTAAACTTTCACCATATTAGTGTACCAAGTAAAATCTAACCCAAGTATTGCATCATGTAAAATGTCTCCCCACCGGTCTTCTATTGAACCTTTCAACAGCAGTGTTGCATACAAACACTCACCTCAATAGTATACAATATAAACTCTAATAACAGTAATATGCCATGTAAACTCTCAGTTTTATAGTACACCATGTAAACTCTAACCAAATAGTGAACCATGTGAACTTTCACCCTAGTACTGTAAAATGGGGACTTCCACTGCAGTAGTGAGCCATGGGAGCTCTCACCCTAGTAGTGTGGCATGTGAACCATCACGTAATTAGTGCACCACATGAAATTTCATCACTGAAGTTTACCATTTAAACTTTTACGCTATTAGTGTACCAATGAAACACTCACCGTAATAGTGCAACAAATGAACTATTGCCTCACTAGTGGGCCATGAAAAGTTTCACCCCAGTCTTGACCATGTGAATTATCTCCCCCTATAGAGCACAATGTAAACTCTCCCATCAGTAGTGTACCAAGCAAACCCTCGCCTCAGTTGGCTGCCATATAAACTTTTAACCCATTGTTGCATCAAATGAACTCTCACCCCATCAGTATACCACGTGAACTATTACCCAAGTAGTGCATCATGTAAACTCTCACCTAAGTTATGCATCATGTAAACTCTCGCCCCAGTAGTGCATCATGTAAACTCTCGCCCAAGTTATGCATCATGTAAACTCTCGTCCCAGTAATGCATCAGGTAAACTCTCGCCCAAGTTATGCATCATGTAAACTCTCGCCCAAGTTATGCATCATGTAAACTCTCGCCCAAGTTATGCATCATGTAAACTCTCGCCCAAGTTATGCATCATGTAAACTCTCGCCCAAGTTATGCATCATGTAAACTCTCGCCCAAGTTATGCATCATGTAAACTCTCGCCCAAGTTATGCATCATGTAAACTCTCGCCCCAATAGTGCATCGTATAAACTCCGGCTCATCACCTTAGTATTAAATCATGTGAACTTTTCTCCCATTGTGAATTATGTTAACTATCACCCCAATAGTGTACGATGTGGCCTCTTACTTATATAGTTTACCATGTAAACTCTCACCTCAGTTGTATATCATATAAAATTTCACATTAGTTGAATATAACGTAAAATCTTAACCCTGTATTTTATCTTGTATATTCTCATCCCAGAAGTGTACCTTGTATACGCTCATCCCAAAAATGTGCATTGTAAACTGTCACACCAGAATTGCACCATCTTAACTGTCACTTAAGTAGTTAGTGTATCTTATGAACAATCATCTAAGTAGTGTACCAAGGGGTAGCGTCATCCCATTATTGTTCCATGTTAACCATCACCTTAGTACTTCACCATGTAAACTTGTACCCCAGTGGTGCACCGTGTGAACTCTCATCACAGTAGTGTACGATACGAACTCTACCCAAGGGATATGTGAAACTTCTCTTCAGTAGTTCACCTCAGAAGTGTACCATGTTAACACTCACACATTAGTGCACCGTGTTAACTTTCACTCCATTACTGTACCACGTGAACTCTCACCCCAGTAGGGTACCATGTTATCTGTCACATCCGCAGTGGACAATGTGAACACTAACCCCTAGTACAATTCCATGCGAACTTTCAACTTAGCAGTTTATCATGTGGTGTTTCACCCCAGTAGTTTATCATGTGATCTGTCACCCCAGTATTCATCATGTGATCTGTCACCCCAGTAGTTTATCATGTGACCTGTCACCCCAGTAGTTTATCATGTGATCTGTCACCCCAGTACTTTATCATGTGATCTGTCACCCCAGTAGTTTATCATGTGATCTATCACCCCAGTAGTTTATCATGTGGTCTTTCACCCCAGTAGTTTATCATGTGGTCTTTCACCCCAGTAGTTTATCATGTGATCTTTCACCCCAGTAGTTTATCATGTGATCTTTCACCCCAGAAGTTTATCGTTGTGAACTCACACATACATACTGTACCTTAAGAATTCACCCCTAAAATTGTAACATGTGAACTTATTGAAGTAGTGTACCATAAGCTCTGAGCTAAGCAGTGTACCATGTAAGCTCTGAGCTCAGCAGTGTACCATGTAAGCTCTGAGCTCAGCAGTGTACCATGTAAGCTTTGAGCTCAGTAGTGTACCATGTAAGCTCTGAGCTCAGTAATGTACCATGTAAGCTCTGAGCTCAGCAGTGTACCATGTAAGCTCTGAGCTCAGTAGTGTACCATGTAAGCTCTGAATTCAGCAGTGTACTATGTAAGCTCTGAGCTCAGCAGTGTACCATGTAAACTGAGAGCTCAGCAGTGTACCATGTAAGCTCTGAATTCAGCAGTGTACTATGTAAACTCTGAGCTCAGCAGTGTACTATGTATGCTGAGAGCTCAGCAGTGTACCATGTAAGCTCTAAGCTTACTCAGCAGTGTTCCATTCCATCTCTCACTCGAGAACTATACCATGTGATTTTTCAACGCAATAGTGATCGAAGTAAACAGTCATTTTAGTAGGGTATGTGTTAACTCTCTCCAACACTGTACCACGTTAACTCTCACCACTATAATAGCAAATAAAATTCGTCTTCATCTTAAGAACATAAGAACATAAGAACAAAGGTAACTGCAGAAGGCCTATTGGCCCATACGAGGCCGCTCCTATTCTATAACCACCCAATCCCACTCATATACTTGTCCAACCCGCGCTTGATACAATCGAGGGACACCACCACCACGTTACGCGGCAATTGGTTCCACAAATCAACAACCCTGTTAATGAACCAGTATTTACCCAAGTCTTTCCTAAATCTAAACTTATCCAATTTATACCCATTGTTTCGTGTTCTGTCTTGTGTTGATATTTTTAATACCCTATTAATATCCCCCCTGTTATGTCCATTCATCCACTTGTAAACCTCTATCATGTCACCCCTAACTCTTCGCCTTTCCAGTGAATGCAACTTAAGCTTTGTTAATCTTTCTTCATATGAAAGATTTCTAATTTGGGGAATTAACTTAATCATCCTACGTTGGACACGTTCAAGTGAATTTATATCGATTCTATAATACGGCGACCAAAACTGAACTGCATAATCTAAATGGGGCCTAACCAGAGCAAGATATAGCTTAAGAACCACACCAGGTGTCTTGTTACTTACTGTTACGGCCCTCTCGGGACGCAACGGGGTTCTTGCTCTGATGTTGTTAGAGGAAGATATATGTATCCGTTCCCAAGCCAGTAGTGGCTATCAAGGGATGAGATCCGTGACGCAAGTAACTTAAAGGGAGTAGGGAAAGAAAGCTAAGAACTTAATATAATATAATGTTCACCAGCAGCGTTTAAATATATCGAATAAAAGAGTACACAAGGGGGAGGGGTATTAACACTTTACAAGGGGATCGTGCACAATCTAGTCTTCTGCTGAAGACTCTTGATTAAGAAGCTAGGTGCCGAGTCCGCGGTGCTTTCTTCGTGGCCTCAAGACGTGTCCTCTGAGAACGCCGAGCCTACCCTGGCCACAGGTCAGCCACAACACAGGTCCACTGGGGGCACCGTCGTGGAGGCCGTCAACCACACGTCCAGCAGGTCTGCTGGCAGGTACTGAGCCACCAAGGCTGGTACGGCCACTCCACGAACGATAAAAGGGGTACGCCCTAGACAGGAGTCTCGTGTGATATCACCAATCACCCTCCTGTCCTCAATACCCCAGTGGATTATCGTCTCCAACCGTCGGTCCCGGGTAAATCCTTTCACTGCCACTCCATTGGCAGGCTTAACACACCACAGTGTTCTTCCGGGGGGACGACGTCACAACAGCTGCAGCAAACTTCACCGTATGGAGACTGGCTGCCTCGGGTAGACTGACTCCACTTCCATCACAGTGGTCCCAGGTCGGCTCTGTAAGCAGACACGTCATCAATAACAGGGACACTAAAACACCACACTTACAGGCTCAGACACAAACGCCGGACATATCCACTCCATAGGTGGCGTTGTAGTCTGAGCACCACCTCACCAGAGGTCAGCGGCGGCGGTGTTGAGCGCTGAACCAGACTGGAAACTGGTCCTCGAGTCCAGTACACGCTGTCCTCACTAGGTGTCGTCGTTCGTTTGGCGGGGGTTTCGGGAGCTGACCCACAGATGGCGTGTTTGTCACTGCTCCAGGCTCGAACGCTGGATCCGGGTTCGTAACACTTACACTTCGATTAATAAACCCCAGTGTCCTATTCGCCTTATTACGAACATTCATGCATTGATCCTTTTGTTTTAAATTCTTACTAATCATGACTCCCAGATCCCTTTCGCAATTCGACTTCGCAATCTCAACACCATCTAGCTCGTATCTTGTAACCCTATCATCATTACCTAACCTCAGAACTTTACATTTATCAGCATTAAACTGCATTTGCCTATCATTTGACCATTTCAAAACCCTATCTAGATCAACATGAAGTGATAGTGAGTCCTCCTCCGAATTAATTTCCCTACCGATTTTCGTATCATCGGCAAATTTGCAAATGTTGCTACTCAAACCTGAATCTAAATCATTTATATATATATAAACAACAGAGGTCCCAGGACAGAGCCCTGAGGTACTCCACTAACAACATTATCCCACTATAATAATAATAATAATAATAATTTTTATTTAGGTAAGGTACATACATAAAGAGATTTTACAAAGTTTGTTGGCTTTATAGATAGAGCTAGTACATACAATGCCTAAAGCCACTATTACGCAAAGCGTTTCGGGCAGGAAAAACATTAATGACTAAAGCTTAAAACTAATGGGTAAAGAGAAAAGATGTGATGAGTACATATAAAAAATAGAGGTAAAAGAGGGGGGAACATTTTTGAGAAAGCAGCACAAATACAATTACAAATTATACCAGAAAATTACATTCAAACAGCGATGATTTGAAAAACAAAAAACATACATGGGTTGACAACAGAGGGGTAAGGTGGGTTACATGGAATCTATTAGGTATAGCTTCGCTTTTAACTTAAACTGGTTGAGAGAGGTACAGTCTTTAACATGGTTGGGAAGGTCATTCCACATTCTGGGCCCCTTGATTTGTAGAGCATTTCTGGTTTGATTAAGTCGTACTCTAGGAATATCAAAACTGTATTTATTTCTGGTGTGGTGCTCATGGGTTCTGTTACAACCTTCTATGAAGCTTTTGAGATCAGGATTGGCATTATAGTTTAGCGTTTTATATATGTATAATACACATGAGAGAATGTGCAGTGACTTAATGTCTAACATATTCAGAGATTTGAGTAGGGGTACCGAGTGATGTCTGGGGCCAGAATTGGATATTGACCTAATAGCAGCTTTGTGTTGAGTAATTAGAGGACGTAAGTGATTTTGGGTAGTAGAGCCCCAAGCACAAATACCATAGTTGAGATATGGATAGATAAGGGAGTAATAGAGAGTCACCAGGGCAGGGCGTGGTACATAATATCTGATCTTAGAAAGAATGCCCACAGTTTTTGAAACTTTTTTTGATATGTTTATCAACCTATGACTTAACCCCATTTATACTAACTTTAGGAGGTTGTGTTAGCTGGAGCTCCGATTCTAATAACATTAGTATTGCAATAATGGAAGGATTAGTAAAAGATTTGGTGAGTCTGGTTGGAGCTCTGAGAGCAGAGATGGATTCCCTGCGGGAGGAGGTACGACGGCTACGACTTCGGGAGGAAACGAAGGAGGCCAGTATTGACGGGACCTCATTAAGGAGGACTGACGGGACCAGTATTAAGAAGACCTCGTCTTGGCAAGTTGTGAAAGACAGGGGTCTTAAGAAGACCTTGGCAAAACCGACAACTAATAGCCTATACTGTTATGATCTCAGCCTGCAGGAGAAACGAGTCTCCCTCCTTGAGAGTTATTCGTCAAGCCTGACCTAACTAGAAGGTCTAGCAAATATTGAGGTGATAACCCATATGTAAAATGGCTGGTTGGATATGTAAAACAATTTAAGATTATGGGCAGTGAGTAAGGAAATAGATAAATGACTGGCTAGGAGATGTGGACATTTTGCTGGAGGCGTGAGGCTCGCTTCCGGAGGACCTTGACCTCACTTGAGTGCCAGACATCGCAGGGGGAAGCCGCGCTCCGTTTGAGCTCCCGTCAGAAGGGAACCCCTAGTGATATATCTCGAAGAGAAGAGAAGTGTGTAGACGTGCCAGCTGTGGAACCGAGCTGGGAACGTTGTGGTATCAAGTCCTGGTCGACGAGCAGAGTTTAATAAGCTACTCAGAGGCATTTTCGTGGGCTGTGTGGAGCGCCCTGACCAGACGCCGTCAGAGGGAAAGCGCCCTCGATCAGTTAATCTGTGGTAAGCACGATATACGCCAGTTCATAGTGATTGCTTGTGGGTCGTGTGCCCAGCGACAGTAGCGATGTTTATTTATAAGTTAGACATGTTTTAATAAGGCAGAAGGCCTGAAATAGGAGAGTGAAGAGGGAGGAACACGGAGCGACGTCCGTCCTCTCTGAGCTCTGACGGACGACTGAGGGAGGAAGACCCTCCCAGCTAGTGAGGACCGCCGCCAGGTGAGGTGGAGTATGGATCCGCCCAAAACGGGGGAGTCCACTCTCACTGTATGTAGAGAACAGATAGAGGTTTGAGGCAAGCATATTGTGTGGTTATTTTTGTTTATGTGTTAAAGGGGAACATTTTATTGGAGTGTCGATGGGTTGCAGGTTTGTCTTTGGGGAAGAAGTTGCTGAGAACTTCGAAGCCACCTAGATGAGGTAATTGATGAGACTCCAAGGTAGTGAAGCAGAGGACCTCGAGCTGTGAGGAGAAGCAGTGAAGAGGAGTGTCACGTGCTTCTGTAGAGGTGGTGTAGCAGCCAAGAGAGCTGTGGAGGAACCTAGCAGAAGGGTGAAGCACCGTAGTTACTCAAGGAAACTTCATGATAGCAGCCTGGAGAAGCTGCAGAGGATCCTGGTAGTGAAGCCCGGAAGAACCTAAGGATATTAGGGTAGTGAACTTCCAGAGGTGGAAGGGAAGTTCTGGTGGATTACTTGTAGGGAGTTGATAGTGTTTGGTTGTCATTAGCGTGCAAGACGCAGTGAGAGGTGAGTGGCTGTTTGCATTCTTATGTCAAGGAGTGTTTTGTACTGAAGTTTAGAGTTACAGTCGTAGGCTGGATTACCTACAGATGTATGCGTTCCAGGACTGACAGTGATCGATTGATCATTGTTGTGTATCAATGAACATTTATACTGATATATGTTATTGCATTCAAATACTGATATTCTATATATATATTATCTTGCTGATGGTGCAACAGTGTATGTAGACTTGATCAACTTGAGGAGGTTGATAGTATCAGGTGGTGAACCAGGAGATAGGATACCACTTGATAAGCTGGTGATAGAGTTCTGATGGTGTTGGAGTGCAACCTGATTGTAATATTATAGAGTATAGGATTCATTATTATTATATGTGTGTATGTATCGTGTATGTGCTTTGTCCAGTAAATGTATCCCAATTTGCTGGTGTTTGCCCTTGTCCTAGTGAGGCTTCCCAGGAAGTAGTAAAGAAGGAGAGAGAGAGAGAAAGAACCAAGAACCACTGCTGTGGACAGGGTAGGAGGTAATACTAGTAAGTCATAGGGGATTGAGGAGATCATATCTCATAAGGAGAGAGTGGGGAGTCACAGCGGCTCGAGTGGGTGTGTGCACGTGACAACGAGGCTAGGTGTTGGAGCCGCATCCCCTAAACGTGTGACGTTGAGCCCCTCTCCAAGAGCCAGAAGCGCCAAGGGTGATCTCCTAGTATAAGCACTCTGCCGAGTTGTGGGTTGGGTTGTCCATAGAGAAGGATCAACGACGACAACACCAACCAACCCACAGTCTATAATAAATCCTAAGGACTTTTAACGCATTTGACGTATTAGAGGACGAGTGCTGTGTTGAACCTGTTGCTCAACGAGGTGGCAAAGACAAAGAAACGAGGAGCATTGAAGCGCAGGTCCCTCAAACTGCTCGAAAGAAAAAGGGAGAATCGAAGCGAATTTTGGTTGTGGGAGATTCCCAGGTGAGGTATTTAGACAGAACGTTTTGTGCCAGAGATAGGGGGAACAGATTAAGGGTTTGCTACCCGGGAGCTGGAATTGGTGATATTGTTGGAAACATAAATGATATTATGACGGGAAATGGAAACAAACCCATTATTTGTATTAGTGCAGGGGGTAATGATGTTGGACGAGTTAGGAGTGAGGAACTAATACAGAGATTCAGGACAGCCATTGAATTAGTTATGAGCAAGGGAGGAATCCCCATCATATGTGGCATTCTTCCAAGAAAGGGAGTAGGAAATGAATGGATATCGAGGGCACTTGGTGTTAATTGCCGGCTGGAAAGATATTGCAAATCAAATGCAATATCTTTCATAGACAACTGGGAACACTTCTATGGAAGAAATGAAATGTATGCTCGTGATGGGGTGCATCTATCGAGAGCTGGGGTTGTTGCTGTTGCGAACTCGTTGGAAGAAGTGGTTAGAGGAGTTTGTTTGGGTTTAAACTGTTAGTAGATAGAGGTATGGGAATTGATTTGGAAGAAGGAGGTAATAAAAGTATGTGTTTGTGGGAGAAAGGAATTGGCAAAATGATCAGGGAAAGAGAAGGGCCTCAAAATAACAATTCACTTAGGGTATATTACACTAACAGTAGAAGTCTAAGAAATAAAATTAACGAATTAAATGCTCTTGTCTGCACAGAAAAAATAGATATTATTGCACTTACCGAAACGTGGATGAATGTAGAAAATAGAGAACTATTAGCTGAACATCAAATAAATGGATTTAAACTATTTCACACAGATAGATATATTAGACGAGGAGGGGGAGTAGCCATATATGTTAGGGACAATTTGAAATGTAGTCTCAAAGAGGGAATCAAAACTGAGCCACACACAGAAACTATTTGGATAGAATTATACGAAAAAGCAAATAATATTATAAAAGGAGTTATATATAGGCCACCAAATTTAGACAGAATGGAAGCAAAGCATCTATGGGATGAAATATCTAGGGCATCTAGATCTAACAGTATTTACGTCATGGGTGACTTTAATTTTAGTGGAATAAACTGGTTGAACAAAACAGGGAATAGTGAAGCGGAAGATTTTCTAGAATTAATTGACGATTGCTTTCTTACGCAACACATTAAGGAACCAAAACGGGAAAATAATATTTTAGATTTAGTGTTAACTAACAGGGAAACACAAATTAATGACATCGAAATAGGGAGTGAGCTAGGGAACAGTGATCACAAAGAAATCAGATTTAGCATAGAATGGAATAGACCTGTAGGAGAAAATTCTGTTAAAGTGCCAGATTTTCGAAAAGCTGATTTTAATAGCCTTAGAATTTTTTTGGGTCAAATTGATTGGAAAGTCTTGGGTATGGGGTGGGGGCCGGTCTTGGAGCGAGACATGAACCCAGCGATAGGTGACGTAAATGGGGATTTCGATGTGGATTCAATATATAACTTATTTAAGAATATTCTAAACAAAGCACAGGAACGTAGTATACCATACAAATTGAATAGATCGAATACCAATGACCCAAAGTGGATAACAAAGAATTTGAAGAACCTTATAGGTAAAAAGAGAGCTTGGTACAAAAGGATTAAAAATGGGGAGGTCACTTTAAAACAGGAATTCGTACAACTGGTTAGAAATGTTAAAAAAGAGATAAGGAAAGCAAAAAGAAACTATGAAGTTCGCATAGCAGGGCAAGCAAAGACAAATCCTAAAGGGTTTTTTTCAGTTATATCGTACTAAGACTAGGGAAAGGATAGGTCCATTAAAAACTGAGACAGGTCAAATAACAGATAGTGTTGAAGAGATGAGTAGTATTTTTAATAAATATTTTGTATCTGTATTTACTAAAGAGGAACTTAACAATATGCCTTCAGCCGAACAAGTCTATGTGGGTGGGACGAGGACAGGTTGACGAGTTTAACAGTTACCATGGAGGATGTTCTTAAACAAATAGTAAAACTCAAACCAAACAAATCCCCAGGGCCGGATGAAGTGTTTGCCAGGGTGCTTAAAGAATGCAAAGAGGAGCTTTGTGACCCACTGTCAACCATATTTAATAAATCAATAGAGTCAGGCAGAGTGCCAGAGTTTTGGAAAGTTGCTAATGTGATACCAGTTTTTAAGAAAGGAGATAGGTCACTTGCGTCTAATTATCGACCAATTAGCCTAACGTCTATTGTGGGAAAGTTACTCGAATCTATAATAGCAAATAAAATTCGTCTTCATCTTGAAAAACATAAATTAATAATTGAGTCGCAAAATGGTTTTATAAATGGCCGTTCATGTTTAACAAATTTGTTATCTTTTTATTCTAGCATTGTTGAGACAGTTGATAGTGGTAAGGATTGCGATGTTGTGTACCTTGACTTTAGCAAAGCTTTTGATACAGTGCCACATGAAAGACTGATTAAAAAGTTAGAGTCTCATGGTATTGGGGGTGCTATATTAAGCTGGATTAGGGCATGGCTATACCAAAGGAAACAGAGAGTTAGTATAAATGGAGTCAAGTCAGAGTGGGAAAATGTTGTAAGTGGGGTGCCTCAGGGCTCTGTCCTGGGACCTCTGTTGTTTATAATATATGTAAATGATTTAGATTCAGGTTTGAGTAGCAACATTTGCAAATTTGCCGATGATACGAAAATCGGTAGGGAAATTAATTCGGAGGAGGACTCACTATCACTTCAAGTTGATCTAGATAGGGTTTTGAAATGGTCGAAGTATTGGCAGATGCAGTTTAATGCTGATAAATGTAAAGTTCTGAGGTTAGGTAATGATGATAGGGTTACAAGATACGAGCTAGATGGTGTTGAGATTGCGAAGTCGAATTGCGAAAGGGATCTGGGAGTCATGATTAGTAAGAATTTAAAACAAAAGGATCAATGCATAAATGTTCGTAATAAGGCAAATCGGACATTTGGATTTATTAATCGCAGCGTTAGTAACAAGACACCTGGTGTGGTTCTCAAGCTATATCTTGCTCTAGTTAGGCCCCATTTAGATTATGCAGTTCAGTTTTGGTCGCCATATTATAGAATGGATATAAATTCACTTGAACGTGTCCAGTGTAGGATGACTAAGTTAATTCCCCAAATTAGAAATCTTTCATATGAAGAAAGATTAACAAAGCTTAAGTTGCATTCACTGGAAAGGCGAAGAGTTAGGGGTGACATGGTAGAGGTTTACAAGTGGGTGAATGGACATAACAAAGGGGATATTAATAGGGTATTAAAAGTATCAACACAAGACAGAACACGAAACAATGGGTATAAATTGGATAAGTTTAGATTTAGGAAAGACTTGGGTAAATACTGGTTCAGTAACAGGGTTGTTGATTTGTGGAACCAATTGCCGCGTAACATTGTGGAGGTGGGGTCCCTCGATTGTTTCAAGCATGGGTTGGACATGTATATGAGTGGGATTGGGTGGTTATAATTAGGAGCTGCCTCGTATGGGCCAATAGGCCTTCTGCAGTTGCCTTTGTTCTTATGTTCTTATGTACTGTACTATGTTAACTCTTCCTAGTTCTGTACGTTAACTCTCACCACTACTGTACTATGTTAACTCTCACCAGTACTGTACCATGTTAAAGCTCCCCAGTACTGTACAATGTTAACTCTCTCCAGTACTGGACCACGTTACATAAGAACATAAGAACATAAGAACAAAGGTAACTGCAGAAGGCCTATTGGCCCATACGAGGCAGCTCCTATTCTATAACCACCCAATCCCACTCATATACTTGTCCAACCCGTGCTTGAAACAATCGAGGGACCCCACCTCCACAATGTTACGCGGCAATTGGTTCCACAAATCAACAACCCTGTTACTGAACCAGTATTTACCCAAGTCTTTCCTAAATCTAAACTTATCCAATTTATATCCATTGTTTCGTGTTCTGTCCTGTGTTGATACTTTTAATACCCTATTAATATCCCCCCGGTTATGTCCATTCATCCATTTGTAAACCTCTATCATGTCACCCCTAACTCTTCGCCTTTCCAGTGAATGCAACTTAAGCTTTGTTAATCTTTCTTCATATGAAAGATTTCTAATTTGGGGAATTAACTTAGTCATCCTACGCTGGACACGTTCAAGTGAATTTATATCCATTCTATAATATGGCGACCAAAACTGAACTGCATAATCTAAATGGGGCCTAACTAGAGCAAGATATAGCTTGAGAACCACACCGGGAGTCTTGTTACTAACGCTGCGATTAATAAATCCAAGTGTCCGATTTGCCTTATTACGAACATTTATGCATTGATCCTTTTGTTTTAAATTCTTACTAATCATAACTCCCAGATCCCTTTCGCAATCCGACTTCGCAATCACAACACCATCTAGCTCGTATCTTGTAACTCTATCATCATTACCTAACCTCAGAACTTTACATTTATCAGCATTAAACTGCATCTGCCAATCCTTTGACCATTTCAAAACCCTATCTAGATCAACTTGAAGTGATAGTGAGTCCTCCTCCGAATTAATTTCCCTACCGATTTTCGTATCATCGGCAAATTTGCAAATGTTGCTACTCAAACCTGAATCTAAATCATTTATATATATTATAAACAACAGAGGTCCCAGGACAGAGCCTTGAGGCACTCCACTTACAACATTTTCCCACTCTGACTTGATTCCATTTATACTAACTCTCTGTTTCCTTTGGTATAGCCATGCCCTAATCCAGCTTAATACAGCACCCCCAATACCATGAGACTCTATTTTTTTAATCAGTCTTTCATGTGGCACTGTATCAAAAGCTTTGCTAAAGTCAAGGTATACAACATCGCAATCCTTACCACTATCAACTGCCTCAACAATGCTAGAATAAAAAGATAACAAATTTGTTAAACATGAACGGCCATTTATAAAACCATGTTGCGACTCAATTATTAATTTATGTTTTTCAAGATGAAGACGAATTTTATTTGCTATTATAGATTCGAGTAACTTTCCCACAATAGACGTTAGGCTAATTGGTCGATAGTTAGACGCAAGTGATCTATCTCCTTTCTTAAAAACTGGTATCACATTAGCAACTTTCCAAAACTCTGGCACTCTGCCTGACTCTATTGATTTATTAAATATGGTTGACAGTGGGTCACAAAGCTCCTCTTTGCATTCTTTAAGCACCCTAGCAAACACTTCATCCGGCCCTGGGGATTTGTTTGGTTTGAGTTTTACTATTTGTTTAAGAACATCCTCCCTGGTAACTGCTAAACTCGTCAACCTGTCCTCGTCCCCACCCACATAGACTTGTTCGGCTGAAGGCATATTGTTAAGTTCCTCTTTAGTAAATACAGATACAAAATATTTATTAAAAATACTACTCATCTCTTCATCACTATCTGTTATTTGACCTGTCTCAGTTTTTAATGGACCTATCCTTTCCCTAGTCTTAGTACGATATAACTGAAAAAACCCTTTAGGATTTGTCTTTGCTTGCCCTGCTATGCGAACTTCATAGTTTCTTTTTGCTTTCCTTATCTCTTTTTTAACATTTCTAACCAGTTGTACGAATTCCTGTTCTAAAGTGACCTCCCCATTTTTAATCCTTTTGTACCAAGCTCTCTTTTTACCTATAATTTTCTTCAAATTCTTTGTTATCCACTTTGGGTCATTAGTATACGATCTATTCAATTTGTATGGTATACTACGTTCCTGTGCTTTGTTTAGAATATTCTTAAGTAAGTTATATATTGAATCCACATCGAAATCCCCATTTAAGTCACCTATCGCTGGGTTCATGTCTCGCTCCAAGACCGGCCCACACCCCATACCCAAGCCTTTCCAATCAATTTGACCCAAAAAATTTCTTAGGCTATTAAAATCAGCTTTTCGAAAATCTGGCACTTTAACAGAATTTTCTCCTACTGGTCTATTCCATTCTATGCTAAATCTGATTTCTTTGTGATCACTGCTCCCTAGCTCACTCCCTATTTCGATGTCATTAATTTGCGTTTCCCTGTTAGTTAACACTAAATCTAAAATATTATTTTCCCGTGTTGGTTCCTTAATGTGTTGCGTAAGAAAGCAATCGTCAATTAATTCTAGAAAATCTTCTGCTTCACTATTCCCTGTTTTGTTCAACCAGTTTATTCCGCTAAAATTAAAGTCACCCATGACATAAATACTGTTAGATCTAGATGCTCTAGATATTTCATCCCATAGATGCTTTGCTTCCATTCTGTCTAAATTTGGTGGCCTATATATTACTCCTATTATAATATTATTAGCTTTTTCGTTTAATTCAATCCAAATAGTTTCTGTGTGTGGCTCTGTTTTGATTCCCTCTTTGAGACTACATTTCAAATTGTCCCTAACATATATGGCTACTCCACCTCCTCGTCTAATATATCTATCTGTGTGAAATAGTTTAAATCCATATATTTGATATTCAGCTAATAGTTCTCTATTTTCTACATTCATCCACGTTTCGGTAAGTGCAATAATATCTATTTTTTCTGTGCAGACAAGAGCATTTAATTCGTTAATTTTATTTCTTAGACTTCTACTGTTAGTGTAATATACCCTAAGTGAATTGTTATTTTGCGGACCTTCTCTTTCCCTGATCGTTTTGCCAATTCCTTTCTCCCACAAACACATACTTTTATTACCTCCTTCCTCCAAATCAATTCCCATACCTCTATCTACTAACAGTTTAAACCCAAACAAACACCTCTAACCACTTCTTCTAGCGAGTTCGCAACAGCAACAACCCCAGCTCTCGATAGATGCACCCCATCACGAGCATACATTTCATTTCTTCCATAGAAGTGTTCCCAGTTGTCTATGAAAGATATTGCATTTGATTTGCAATATCTTTCCAGCCGGCAATTGACACCAAGTGCCCTCGATATCCATTCATTTCCCACTCCCTTTCTTGGAAGAATGCCACATATGATCGGGATTCCTCCCTTGCTCCTAACTAACTCTATGGCTGTTTTATACCTCTGAATCAGTTCCTCACTCCTGACTCGACCAACATCATTTCCTCCCACGCTAATGCAAATAATGGGATTGTTCCCATTACCAGCCATAATATCATTCATGTTGTTTATAATATCACCAATGCCAGCTCCGGGATAGCAAACCCTTAACCTGTTCCCCCTATCTCTAGCACAAAACGTTCTATCCAAATACCTTATCTGGGAATCTCCCACAACTAATGTTTGCTTAGGTACTTCCTTTACTTTCTGAGGGGCCTGCGCTTCCTTTCTCTTCGTTGCTTTCCCTTTTGCGCGATCCACAGTCTCTCCACAGCACTCGTCCTCCAAAACGTCAAATGAATTTGAAGTTGCTATGGCGTTTGAAGGCGGCTTTATCAAAGTCTTCTTAAGGCCCCTGTCTTTCGCAACTCTCCAAGACGAGGTCCCTTTACTGCTGGTCTCCTCCTTCGTTACTTCTCGTTGTTTTTTAAGCTGACGCACCTCCTCCCGCAGAGAGTCCAACTCTGTCCTCAGGGCTCCCACTAGAGTCACCAGGTCCTTCACTACAACTTCCATATTGCTATGATAATATAACAACACTCAGGAGCTCCGGTTAACACAACCTCTCACTGTGACTTCACCTGACCGACTGACCGTTAACTCTCACCAATACTATATCATGTTAACTTCCCCCCCCCCCGGTACTGTACCTTGATAACTCTCACCAATACTGTACTATGTTAACTATCTCCAGTGCTGTACCATGTAAATTCTCCCCAGTACTGGACCATGTTAACTCTCCCAGTACTGTACCACGTTAACTCTAAAAAAAACTGAACCACGTTATCTCTAAAAAACTGTACCTTGTTAACCCTCCCTCGTTCTGTACCATGTTAACTCTCCCCAGTACTGTACTATGTTAACTCTCCCCAGTAATGTATGATGTTAACTCTCATCACTACTCTACTATGTTAACTATCCCCCAGTACTGTACCATGTTAACTCCCCCAATATTGAACCATGTTAACTCTCTCAGTACTGTACCATGTTAACTCTCCCCAGTACTGTACCACGTTAACTCTCTCAAGTATTGTTCGCGTTAACTCTCCCCAGTACTGCACCATGTTAACTCTCCACAGTAATGTACCACGTTAACAGTTTCCTAAAATGTACCATGTTAACTCTCCCCAGTACTGTACCATGTTAACTCTCCCCAGTTATGTACCACGTTAACTCTCATCATTATTGTACCACGTTAACTCTCATCATTATTGTACCACGTTAACTCTCTCTAGTACTGTACCATGTTAACTTTCACTCAGAACTTCACCACATTAACTCTCCCCAGTACTGTACCATGATAACTCTCCTCAGTACTGTACCACGTAACTCTCCACATTACTGTACCACGATAACTCTCCACAGTACTGTACCACGTTAAATCTCCACAGTACTGTACCACGTTAACTCTCCACAGTACTGTACCACGATAACTCTCCCCAGTACTGTACCACGTAACTCTCCACAGTACTGTACCACGATAACTCTCCACAGTACTGTACCACGTTAAATCTCCACAGTACTGTACCACGTTAACTCTCCACAGTACTGTACCACGATAACTCTCCCCAGTACTGTACCACGTAACTCTCCACAGTACTGTACCACGATAACTCTCCACAGTACTGTACCACGTTAAATCTCCACAGTACTGTACCACGTTAACTCTCCACAGTACAGGGGCCTCGTAGCCTGGTGGATAGCGCGCAGGACTCGTAATTCTGTGGCGCGGGTTCGATTCCCGCACGAGGCAGAAACAAATTGGTAAAGTTTCTTTCACCCTGAATGCCCCTGTTAGCTAGCAGTAAATAGGTACCTGGGAGTTAGTCAGCTGTAACGGGCTGCTTCCTGGGGGGTGGTGGCCTGGTCGAGGACCGGGCCGCGGGGACACTAAAGCCCCGAAATCATCTCAAGATAACCTCAAGAAGATACTGTGCCACGATAACTCTCCCCAGTACTGTACCACGATAACTCTCCACAGTACTGTACCACGATAACTCTACACAGTACTGGACCACCATAACTCTCCACAGTACTGTACCACGATAACTCTCCACAGTACTGTACCACGATAACTCTCCACAGTACTGTACACGATAACTCTCCACAGTACTGTACCACGTTAACTATTACCGGTAGTGTACAAAGTTAACTCTTCCCAGTTCTGTACCATGTTAAATTTTGTCATTACTGTACCACGTTAACTCTCACCAGTAATACATCACGTTAATTCTCACTATTACTGTACCACGTTAACTCTCACCAATGCTGTACTATGTTAACTCTCGCAAGTACTGTACAATGTTAATTCTCCATAGCTCTGTTCCACGTTAACTCTCACCAGTAATACACCACGTTAACTCTCCCCAGTACTTTACCATGTTAACTGCCACCATTACTGTACCATGTTAACTTTCCCCAGAACTGTACAACGTTAACTCTTACTTGAACTGTACCATGGTAACTCTACCTTATTACTGTACCACGTTAACTCTCCCCAGTAATGAACCACGTTAACTCTCACCATTACAGTAAAAATTTGAATCTTATCAGTAGTGTACCATGGCAATTCTACCCGATACTGTACCACATTAACTCTCGCCAATACTGCACCACATTAACTCTTACCAGCACTGTACCATGTTAACTCTCACCAGTAATGTACCATGTTAACTCCGACCAGTACAGTACAACGTTAACTCTCACCAGTACTGTTCCACACGGTAACTCTCACCAGTACTTTCCCATGTTAACTATAATAAATATTGTATCACGTTATCTCTCCCCATTACTGTACCACGTTAACTCTCACCAATACTACACCACGTTAACTTTTACCAGTACTGTTCAATGATAACTCTCCCCACTTATGTATCATGTTAACTCACCTCTGTACTGTACCACGTTAACTCTCCCTAGTATTGTACCATGTTAACTCTCACAGTACCATGTTAACTCCCACCCAGACGTGCAGTATGTGAACCATCTCCACAATAGTGCACAGTAAATTTCTCACCCTAGTAATGCACAATGCGAACCCTTATTCTTGATGCGCAAAATGTGTACCCTCATTCTAGAAAGGGACCTTGTGAAGAATTATTCTAGCAGTGTACCTCGTGAGTCCTCATTCTCTCAGTGCACCCTAGGAACTCTCACCCCAATAGTGCACCCTAGGAACTCTCACCCCAATAGTGCACCCTAGGAACCCTCACCCCAATAGTGCACCCTAGGAACCCTCACCCCAATAGTGCACCCTAGGAACCCTCACCCCAATAGTGCACCCTAGGAACCCTCACCCCAATAGTGCACCCTAGGAACCCTCACCCCAATAGTGCACCCTAGGAAACCCTCACCCCAATAGTGCTCCTTAGGAACCCCTCATCCCAATAGTGCTCCTTAGGAACCCCTCATCCCAATAGTGCACCTTAGGAACCCCTCACCCCAATAGTGCACCTTAGGAACCCCTCACCCCAATAGTGCACCTTAGGAACCCCTCACCCCAATAGTGCACCTTAGGAACCCTCACCCCAATAGTGCACCTTAGGAACCCCTCACCCCAATAGTGCACCTTAGGAACCCCTCACTTTAATAGTGCACCTTAGGAACCCCTCACTTTAATAGTGCACCTTAGGAACCCCTCACCCCAATAGTGCACCTTAGGAACCCCTCACCCCAATAGTGCACTGTGGGAACCCTCACCCCAATAGTGCACCATTAGAACCCTTGTTAGAAATAACCAACATTTAATCCTCATTTATTTACTAACAAAAGCATTTACTAACATTACAAATTCGTAGAATTAACCAAATTAATGTTTTTCTATTGCAACGCAATATTAGCCAATCCTTCCTAGTCTCCATGCGCCGAGATGTAGCGTCTGGAAATATTCCACATATTATTGAATTCTAACGAGTCTAGTTATTACCTTTTCCTTTCTAAAGATAATATTTTATGGAAGAGTTTGCTTATTTCGCGTATTATTGCATACTGAAGTCGATCATGTAATCAGATTTATTATTCCTGTAGATATTAGTGCGACGTAAAATAAGTCTACATTCAACCCTTCTCGTTTATTTCGTGCAATCTTAATTAAACCAATCACTCTACGAGAAGTGTATTATGGTATAACATATTTATTTATTACATTAATATTTATCATAATTCCTTACTTCCCTAATTAATTACGAGTAAGTAAATTACCTTACGCTCGGGATTCCTATGGAGTGTACTGCGCATGCGTATCCCGGCGAGTGAAGGAGAAGGGGACGCCATATTGATAGCGTGTTAACAGCGTGTCCAGCAACACTGCTGATAATAATTTGTGTCTTGGAGCGTAATACTGGTCCCGTAATCCGACATTCTGTAACAGCGAACGTCAGGGATTAACAGTGACTCCAATAACTACAAGACACAGTTCCGGCGAGCATAATATATCATTGTTCCTGCTAATGTTGGTCTATATGTGCACATTTATATCAACGGGTAGGTTGCTGGTCGTTACTAGCAAGGCGACAAAATAACTCGAGTTAGTTTCCATTTCTCTCATGTCCCCACTATCTTTCGGAAATAGTGGTATATTTGATTTACTATTACTATTTCTAGACATTCTTACAATTTTATCATCATTGCAGCGGAAGCCGTAACTTCTAATGGAGAATAAATCGTCTTCTCCAAGCGGTCTCCATTATCAAGTGTTTCAACAAGTAAAATGGGCAACGAGTTCATGTCTACGAATATTTGATTTACGAGACATACGTTGTGAAATCTTCTCTACAGCTAAGCAGCTCTTCAAGTTGTTGTAGATAGATTTAGGACAGTATTAATTATCATACTTTATCTTATTTACACTCTATATATATATATATATATATATATATATATATATATATATATATATATTATATATATATATATATATATATAAGGCACAACTCTCCTAAACACGAGAGTGAAGTATACAACTTTAGAACACTTTCCCACCAGGAGACTCGAACCCTAGCCAGCACAGAAGCCTTCCAGCAACTGGCATAACAGGTACGCCTTAACCCGCTCCACCACCTGCTCAGACCCTTAAAAGAGATGGTAATTTCGGAGTATTTATACACTCCAAAGATATACCACCTCCCAAGAGCACTAGAGCAAGTGAGGGGTCATTTGTACGTTTTTTCATCCAGTCCCTGTTAATATGGGAATATGTATAATTATAATATAATATAATATGCCTTAAGCATAGACACAGTGTCTCCCATATTAACAGGGACTCCCATATTAACAGGAAATGTACGAAAGATTGAGAAAATTCGTGTTAGAATTATAAATCTTACTTTTCGGTCATATTTAAAAATATATGTCTACAGGAAAGACTGCTACCAATATATATATATATATATATATATATATATATATATATATATATATATATATATATATATATATATATATATATATATATATATGTGCCATTGATTTATTAAGCATGTATTTAATGCATAAACATATTTAACTGTTTAATTAGATAGAAATCTACATTTATTTATTTCATGCAACTATTACTTAATTAATATTCAACAATTACTCTGACGAAGTACCAGCGTCAGAATATTACTAGGGATGTATTAATCTTTTAGTATGTAACCTCCCATATTTATGTGATAAGTCAGCTCTTTAGTTAATTATAACTACAGTCCATTTAATATTCTCTTAATATTTAATAAATTAATCTAGATCCATAGGACACTGATTCCAGGATTATATTTTCATATTCCTTTATTATTTTCCTCTTTTTTGTATAAAAAGAGGTTGTCCTTCCAAGCTATCGATGTATTCAATTAACATGATTAATATTAATATTTAGAGTTAGGTTTTTCCCACAACCCTCACCCTAATAGTGTACCATGGGAACCCTCACCCCAATAGTGCACCATGGGAACCTTCACCCCAATAGTGTACCATGGGAACCTTCACCCCAATAATGCACCATTGGAGTTTATCAATGAGGTGATTTGATAAAATACCATGCCCAAGATTACCAACCAAGTGCCGGCGGGGGGGATGGAAATAGCCTCGGGTACCATCCTCTTTTGTCCGGTCGTATTGGTCGAGCGGTTAAGGGATCCTGCATGCCAGCAGAGTGCTCCTGGCAGTATGGGTTCGAGTCCACTTCTGGGGTGTGAGTTTTCAATTGCATATAGTCCTGGGGACCATTCCGGCTTGTTCGCATATATATATATATATATATATATATATATATATATATATATATATATATATATATATATATATATATATATATATATATATATATATATATATATATATCAATTTGTGAGGGTACCACCTCTGGTGCCAATGTGGGGACCCATAGCCTCGGAGAAGAAAATAAAAAGTATTCAGAGGAGACCTTGTGGTTTCTCACTGAACACTAATATTATCTTCTCCTACCTCCCCCATTCTTTTGTATGTACACATATATATTTACTTTATTTGAACTTTGTTACAAAAAAGGAGTTACATATGGGTTACAAAGATGGTTATCATAGGTTGTCGAGTTCCTCCAGCTCCTCAGATGGCGGGCAGGAACCCTGGATGCAGTGCGCATTTCCCCTCTGTATTGCCACACTGAGGCGCTGGAAAGAAAGCTTGCAGCTCTTGGGGTCCCTTGTTGTTTCAATGAGCCTAGAACCCAGTTCCTTCAAAAAGGAACTCAAAAGGAATATATAATGTGAAGGATATGGCAGCCCACAAAATGATTAACTAATTAACTGTGTTATGTTTTATTATTTGTAAATATATGCTTTGTTACAGTAGGACAAAAATCCTAGCCTTGGTGAAACACATGCCAGAGTATAAGGGAAAGGTTGTGAAAGGAATTATACGTGAAAAACTTCATTGGGCTTCTGTGGAAGCCTCAGAGCCCATAGAGGATTCATTTGAATTCCAGGTTGGATTACTTTTTATCATGTCGTTGTGTAGTGGTCTAGAGCCTGAGCTTGGGAGAACTAAGTGTGCAAGATCAAATCATTCTCATGGTTCCTACTAATGTTCTCTTTAAATGGTTGGTACAGTACAGCAGCAGTGATTGTACAGTACAGCAGCAGTGATTGTACAGTACAGGCAGCAGTGATTGTACAGTACAGTACCAATGATTGTATAGTATAGCAGCAGTGATTGTACAGTACAGCAACAGTGATTGTATAGAGCAGCAGTAGAGATTGTACAGTACAGCCGCAGCAGCGATGATATGGTACAGCATCAGCGATGGTATAAGATAGAAAAGTGATGGTACAGATCAGTTGCAGTGTGTTATACAGTACAGCAGCAAGGATAGTACAATACAGCAGTAGTGTGGTACAGTACAGCAGCAGGTTATTAGTACAATACAGCATAAAGAAGAGTAATAATTATTATTTAATCATATTATTATAATAATACTTATAATAATAATTGTTGTAATTAATAATTATTACTCTTAATTCTGCTGTGTCATGAAGGAAGCCGGCTTCGGGGGAAAGGGGGCTGTGGCGATCTCTGCCTGGAACCTGAAGGTGTGGGTGCTCGGACGTCTACCTCCTGGGGGCTCCGTGCGGCCCAGGATCTGCTTCAGGAGGCTGGGGTCGTTCTTGCCCCTTGCTGGGGTGGTTCTTCTCCGGCCCCGACCACGGTGGTCTCCGTGTTTGGAGTCCCTGTGCCATCTTTTACCAACTTCAAGGTAAACTTCGGAGCTGGAGCCTCTAGGGCAGTTCGTTGTTGCCTTCAATCTCGTTCTGATAGTTCCAGCGACGGCGCTGAAGTCAATCGTATTGGTGTTTGCCTTTCCATTGGAGACTTTCGGGGCCGTGGAGAGGGGGGACCTGCTGCATGGGTAACAGCTTCTTCCTCGTATCAACCTACCCTGGCTTTGTGCCCTGGAGAGGCTACTCCAAACCGACAACCAGAGTGCAATTCTATAGTCTAATGAGACTGATGGATGCCTTGTTGTTGTTGTTTAAGATTCGCTACTTGGAACAAAAAGTTCCAGGTAGCACGGGCTATGGCGAGCCCGTAGTATGGATGCCTACTACTACTACAGCAGTGATGGAACAGTTCAGAAGCAGGCAGTTGGTACAATACAGCAGCAGTGATGATACAGGACAGCAGCAGTTAGTTGGTGGCAATACAATAGTAGTATTGGTACAGTATAGCAGGAGGTTGTTGGTTCATTACACCTGTAGTGGTGGTACAGTACTGCAAAGAAAGTGGTTTTAGAGTACAACGAGGAAAGTGTTGGTTCAGTACAACAAGGAAAGTGTTGGTACAGTATAACAAGGAAAGTGTTGGTACAGTACAACAAGGAAAGTGTTGGTACAGTACAACAAAGAAAGTGTTGGTACAGTACAACAAGGAAAGTGTTGGTACAGTATAACAAGGAAAGTGTTGGTACAGTACAACAAGGAAAGTGTTGGTACAGTATAACAAGGAAAGTGTTGGTATAGTACAACAAGGAAAGTGTTGGTACAGTATAACAAGGAAAGTGTTGGTACAGTACAACAAAGAAAGTGTTGGTACAGTACAACAAGGAAAGTGTTGGTACAGTACAACAAGGAAAGTGCTGGTACAGTACAACAAGGAAAGTGTTGGTACAGTACAACAAGGAAAGTGCTGGTACAGTACAACAAGGAAAGTGTTGGTACAGTACACCAAGGAAAGTGGTGGTACAGTACACCAAGGAAAGTGTTGGTTCAGTACACCAAGGAAAGTGCTGGTACAGTACAACAAGGAAAGTGTTGGTTCAGTACACCAAGGAAAGTGGTGGTACAGTACACCAAGGAAAGTGGTGGTTTCAGTAGAAGAAGATGAGCGCAGGTACAATACAGTAAGTAATGGTACACCAAAACCTACTGGTAACCATGATCTTAAAAGTGTTTACACACAGTGTGTTGCTAGGAGTGCAGTGAGTGTTGCAGCCATCATGGGTGGCAACATTTGCAGGAGCGGACGCACCCGCTGGGAGTGACGTTGCTGTACCCAGCGGGACACGTGTCATAACATGTGTATTGGCATCGTTTTCCACTTGTAACCACTTCACATTGTGAGGCTGTTGTAGTAGTAGAGGTGGTAGATGTGGTGGTGGTTGTGGTGTGGTTGTACTCGTGGTCGTTGATGTAGTTGTTGTTGTTGTTGTTGTTGTTGTTGTACTGGTGGTCGTTGATGTAGTGGTTGTTGTTGTTGTTGTTGTTGTTGTTGTTGTACTGGTGGTCGTTGATGTAGTGGTTGTTGTTGTTGTTGTGGTTGTAGTTGTGGTCGTTGATGTAGTGGTTGTTGTTGTTGTTGTACTGGTGGTCGTTGTTGTAGTTGTTGTTGTTGTTGTTGTGGTTGTACTTGTGGTCGTTGATGTAGTGGTTGTTGTTGTTGAGGTTTGTACTGGAAGTTGTAGTGGTGTAGCTGTGGTCGTTGTTGTGATTGTAGTGGTTGTAGTGGTTGTTGTTGTGGTCGTTGTTATGGCTGTAGTGGTTGTTGTGGTGGTCGTTGTTGTGGTTGTAGTTGTTGTGGTGGTGGTCGTTGTTGTGACTGTAGTGGTTGTTGTTGTGGTCGTTGTTGTGGCTGTAGTGGTTGTTGTTGTGGTCGTTGTTGAGTCTGTAGTGGTTGTTGTGGTGGTCGTTGTTGTGGTGGTCGTTGTTGTGGTGGTGGTCGTTGCTGTGGTTGTAGTTGTTGTTGTGGTGGTCGTTGTTATGGCTGTTGTGGTTGTTGTGGTGGTCGTTGTTGTGACTGTAGTAGTTGTTGTGTGGTCGTTGCTGTGGTTGTAGTTGTTGTTGTGGTGGTCGTTGTTATGGCTGTAGTGGTTGTTGTGGTGGTCGTTGCTGTGGTTGTAGTGGTTGTTGTTGTGGTCGTTGTTGTGGCTGTAGTAGTTGTTGTTGTGGTCGTTGCTGTGGTTGTAGTTGTTGTTGTGGTCGTTGTTGTGGCTGTAGTAGTTGTTGTTGTGGTCGTTGTTGTGGCTGTAGTAGTTGTTGTTGTGGTCGTTGTTATGGCTGTAGTGGTTGTTGTGGTGGTCGTTGTTGTGGCTGTAGTAGTTGTTGTTGTGGTCGTTGTTGTGGCTGTAGTAGTTGTTGTTGTGGTCGTTGCTGTGGTTGTAGTTGTTGTTGTGACTGTAGTGGTTGTTGTGGAGGTCGTTGTTGAGTCTGTTGTGGTGGTCGTTGTTGATGGTATAGTGGTTGTGATGGTGGTCGTTGTTGAGTCTGTAGTGGTTGTTGTGGAGGTCGTAGCAGAAACGGTTGTGGTGGTGGTTGTGGTCGTCGTCGTTGTGGTGGTGGCAGTTGTGGTCGTTGTTGTGGGTGTTGTGGTATTCGTTGCAGTGATAGTGGTGGTGGTGGTGGTGGTCGTAGTGGTCGTTGTTGGTGTATTGGTGGGCATGGTGGTGGTGTTTGTGGCGGTAGTGGATGTCGTTGCAAGGGAAGTCGTTGTAGAAGTAGTAATGGTGGTGGTTGTAGAGGTGATCATGCTAGTAGTTGTAGTAATAGTATTGGCAGTTGTTGTAGTGGTTGGTGTGTAGTGGTTGCTGGTTGAAGTGGTGTTTGTGGTTGAAGTGCTGGTTGTGATGGATGAAGTGGTGGTTGTTGCAGTGGTGGTCTTGATAGTAGTTATGGTGCTTGTAGTGGTTGTAGTTATGGTGTTTGTAGTGGTTGAAGTGGTGGTGGATATAGTTGTGGTCGTGGTGACTGTCGAAGTGGTAGTGGTTGATTGGGTGGGGGTTTATAGTTGTAGTCATGGTGGTTGTTGAAGTGGTGGTAGTTGTGGTGGTTGCAGTTGAGGTCCTGGTTGTGGTGGTTATTGTAGTGGTTAAAGAGATGGTGGTTGTGGTGGTGAATGCAATGGTGGTCATGATGGTTGTTTAGCTGTGGTTGTAGTGGAGATTGGAGTAACTGCATTGGTGGTGGTAGTTGTAGTGGCACTTGTAGCTGTTGTTGTTATTTCTTTCATGGTTGATGAAGTTGTGGAGGTTGCTGTTGTAGTAATTGTTGTGGCGAGGGTTGTATTGGAGGATGAAGTTGTGCTTATTGTAGTGAGATTTGGTGTGGTGGCAATTGTGACTGAGCTGGTTGTTGCCGTTGTGGAAGTGTTAGTGATGGTAGTTGTGACAGTAGTTCGTGTCTTTGGGGCTGAGGTTGTTGTAGTAGTTAGAGTTCCAGTTGTTGTTGTCGATGAAGCTGGTGTCGCTGTGGTGGTTGTGGCGGTGGCTGAGTTAGTTGTAGTTGTTGATGATATTCTTGTGTTGATTGTAGTTATAGTAGTTGTCTTTGTAGTCGATGTAGAATTGGTAGGGGATAGTGTGGTGGTTGGTGTTGTAACAGTGGTTGTAATACATGTGACAGTGGTTGTAATGATGCTTGCGGTGGTAGTAGTTATTGCAGCTGTGATGGTGAAATAAATTGGTCTGGTGATGGAAGTGTTCATTGTTGTTCTTTCTGGAGTTGGTCGTCCGGATGTTTGTGGGAGGTTTTCCAGGACTTGAAGTTTCTGTAACAGGTAATGCTTTATTACATGAAACAAAATAAAGTTATTGTATCATTTCAAATAATAATGTTAATAATAATAATAATAATTGTGGGAAATTTTTACCCACTATATCTATATTATTATCTAAGAAATGTATTATTTCTATATCATATCTAAATCATAACAAAATCATATCATATTATATCAGAATCACTATAGATACATTATACATCTTGATCCTGGATGACAATGCTATGATCACGTAGACCATAGGGCCCTTGGTTGCCTATGTGACTTTGTGCATGATTTCTTAAGGATCCAGAAGCTTCTAGGATTTCTTAATTAAAAAACTATTTGAACAATTGATTGGATTTCCGGTAGGGATTTAAACGAATCCTTAATAAGAATCAATAGTACTATCCAGTACTACTTATAATCTTTAAATCCTATATCTAATTATATTATAATCACATCTTATCTCAATCTTATGTCTAGACAGAAAAAATAATCTATCAATATTCGTTAAAAGCTACCCCTCTCCAGAGAGAGGGAGGAGCGATCTCGAGAATGAGGCGACCGACGGGGGCGCCCCGGGGCAGAACATGTGTGTTTACAAACAGTGAACAAGTGTGATGGTGCCTTGCGGACATTAATTAGCTCAGGACACCTTATCGAATTATCTTTATCGCCAGTGATTACTCCCTAGAACTGGGGGAGTACCTGGACAATATATCTACAAGGAAAATTCCTAGAACATTTATATCTATATAAGTGAAGAGTGGAACACACAAAGTGACCCTGTCTCCACCTCCACCTTCATCAACTATCATTCTTCTGCAAACGCAATTAAGGACAATCTTGTAGCAATGCTACCAGAACAATCTACAGCAAAGCTGTGTTATAAAATATCGTGCCTGATCTCAACAAGAATGTTATCCAGTTATCTTGTCAGACAGGCACCCGGCATTCAGAGAAGTATATTGAATGTTATTAGTGTATTAATTGGCCAATTGTATGCTTGTATAACTTTAATATATCCAATAAGTCTGTCTGTCGGTTATAGAGTGAGACAACGCCTCATATTACCGTGAGTATTCAGCAACTGAATACTCAACTGAATAATATTGCAGCAACTGAATCTCTATATAAATTGAATATATCAATATATATATATATAATATATATATATATATATATATATATATATATATATATATATATATATATATATATATATATATATGTATATATATATATATATATATATATATATATATATATATATATATATATATATATATATATATATTATTAAATATGACCGAAAAAGTAAGATTAATAATTCTAACACGAATTTTCTCAATCTTTCGTACATTTCTTTTCACTGTTGGAGGTAAATCAAAAATCAATTCTCCAAAATTCATTTTTATTTCTAGTCTGACGCGACACGAGCGCGTTTCGTAAAACTTATTACATTTTCAAAGACTTTAGTTCACAAATACACAACTGAATAGAACTTACGCATCTCGATTTTATATCTACATTTGAGTGAGGTGGAAGGGGTGATGTGGCATTAACACAAGACAGAACAAGAGGTGGCATTAATAGGGTATTAATTTCATCAACACAAGACAGAACAAGAGGTGGTATTAATAGGGTATTAATTTCATCAACACAAGACAGAACACGAAACAATGGGTATTGAATAGAAGTGTTTGTAGAAAGCCTATTGGTCCATATTTCTTGATGCTTCTATATTGGAGCGGAGTCTAGAGGTGGGTAGAATAGAGTTGTGCAATAATTGGCTGTTGATTGCTGGTGTTGACTTCTTGATGTGTAGTGCCTCGCAAACGTCAAGCCGCCTGCTATCGCTGTATCTATCGATGATTTCTGTGTTGTTTACTAGGATTTCTCTGGCTATGGTTTGGTTGTGGGAAGAGATTATATGTTCCTTAATGGAGCCCTGTTGCTTATGCATCGTTAAACGCCTAGAAAGAGATGTTGTTGTCTTGCCTATATACTGGGTTTTTTGGAGCTTACAGTCCCCAAGAGGGCATTTAAAGGCAAAGACGACGTTAGTCTCTTTTAAAGCGTTCTGTTTTGTGTCTGGAGAGTTTCTCATGAGTAGGCTGGCCGTTTTTCTGGTTTTATAGTAAATCGTCAGTTGTATCCTCTGATTTTTGTCTGTAGGGATAACGTTTCTATTAACAATATCTTTCAGGACCCTTTCCTCCGTTTTATGAGCTGTGGAAAAGAAGTTCCTGTAAAATAGTCTAATAGGGGTATAGGTGTTGTGTTAGTTGTCTCTTCAGAGGTTGCATGGCTTTTCACTTTCCTTCTTATGATGTCTTCGACGAAACCATTGGAGAAGCCGTTATTGACTAGGACCTGCCTTACCCTGCAGAGTTCTTCGTCGACTTGCTTCCATTCTGAGCTGTGGCTGAGAGCACGGTCGACAATATATATATATATATATATATATATATATATATATATATATATATATATATATATATATATATATATTTATATATATATATATATATATATATATATATATATATATATATATATATATATCTTTGAGCATATAAATTAAGTTAATAATTGCTTGCTTAGTTTTCTTTAAGTTATCATATAAGTTTATTTAATTGAATATAATCTATAGCACTTAGTTAATAGTACTTAGACTACATTTAAGTTCATTTATCATACTTCTACAATTTTACAATTTAAATTGCTGTGTTATTAGTATAAGAATATATTGGCTGTTGATAGTTATGGTGCTAGGCTGGACTATGTATATATTTAAATCCTTGCTTTAAACGGAACCAGTGTTCAGTCATAGAATTTAATTTATTAAAATCTTATCCTTGTATAAAAAAAATCAAGTTAATGTGAAATACTTGTCTGCAGGTGGACTGTGGATCTTCAATCAACCTATCAACTAATTAATTCACCCCACCTGCCCCTTACAGCCCACAACCTGTCATTAGGAAAAGAGGAGTTAGGATTTACAACCATTGCTAGCGACTTTAGTTGAATTAATTTGCAGACAGTAATTTAAAATTTAGTACAGAACAAGTCCCTGGTAGTCTCCTCTCATATGAATCCCAGTAGGTTTTTCCCACAATAAGAATAATAATAGGATAAAAATCAAAACCTATGTATTTGTGAAATTTATGTAAAAATTTACACCAAGTCTTTTGCACTCTCCTGAGTGCTTTATCAAGGTCTGAGTATGTGGTTAGGATGAACCTTACGTCTCAACGAGTAATGGCATTAGTCGCTGAGATGTAAGTCTTGGTGTAAATGTTTACATAAATTTCACAAATACATAATTGAGTATTTATTCTATGTAATTATGTCTGTGAGAATACATTATCATTAATAATAATAATATTAATAATAATAATAATTATGATAACAAAAATAATAATGATAATAATAATAGCAATAATAATAATTATTATTATTATGATGATTAATATTAATAATAATATTAATAATAATAATAATTATGATAACAATAATAATAATAATAGCAATAATAATAATTATTATTATTATGATGATTATTATTAATAATAATATTAATAATAATAATAGTCCAGGGAAACCTCCAACACAACATCCGGGAGGACCAAGTCCAGGAAGAACAACAATGGTCTACCATCACGTAGAATGTCCCATATTGACTGACTTTCGCCCTCCTGGGCTAAGGTATGCTGAACTGTGTAATTACTATATGAGTACTGGAACACTTGATGATATATTGGACTTGTACCCAAGATTAACCATGTAATGTATCAATTATACAATGTATGTATGTGATGTAACTATATAACCTGAGCTTGTAAAAGCACCTTAATCACCTTCAGTGATTAAGTGCTTAATTGCACACTAGTTTCTCAATCAGCTATCTCACCCTGTCAGAGTAAAAGAGACAAATGTATGTGAATGCATGTGTGTGTGTGTATGTGTATATATATATATATATATATATATATATATATATATATATATATATATATATATATATATATATATATATATATATATATATATATATATTAGTATATTTTGGTAGCAGTCTTTCCTGTAGACATATATTATTAAATATGACCGAAAAAGTAAGATTAATAATACTAACACGAATTTTCTCGATCTTTCTTACGTTTCTTTTCACTGTTGATGGTAATTCAAAAATCAATTCTCCAAATTCATTTTTATTTATAGTCTGACGCGACAATTGAGCGCATTTCGTAAAACTTATTACATTTTCAAAGACTTTAGTTTACACACACACACAACTTTAACTGAATAGAGCTTAAACATCTTCGAATTTTTTATACCTACATTTGGGTGAGGTGACATGTTACAATAGTTTTGGATGAGGTGAAAATAAACTTTTTACACAAGACAGAACACGAAACAATGGGTATTAAAGGTAGGTAACTGCAGAAGGCCTATTTTTATTGGCCCATATTTCTTGATGCTTCTATATTGGAGCGGAGTCTTGAAGTGGGTAGAATATAGTTGTGCATTAATTGGCTGTTGATTGCTGGTGTTAACTTCTTGATGTGTAGTGCCTCGCAGACGTCCAGCCGCCTGCTATCGCTGTATCTATCG